>NW_028167566.1:0-66000 GCF_963513975.1 Fringilla coelebs
CACCTTGCGTCTGGGAGGCATCCTGCGAGAGGCGCAATTCCAGGAAGCACCCGGCAATTTAAGGCCGCAAGATTCTGAACGATTTTACAGGCTTTTTCCCTGGGAAACAAAACTCAGATGCCACTGTTCTGGGTGTCAGTTTGCAGGACCCACTTGGCACTCTCAAACCAGACCAAGTTGGCACTGGTGCCACCTTGCGTCTGGGAGGCATCCTGCGAGAGGCCGAATTCCAGGAGGCACCCGGCAATTTAAGGCCTCAGGCCGCTGAACCACTGTACAGGCTTTTACCCTGGGAAATAAAACTAACAAACCACGGTTCTGGGTGTAAGTTTTCAGGACCCACTTGGCACTCTCAAACCAGACTAAGTGGGCACCGGTGCCACTTAGCGTCTGAGAAACATCCTGCGAGAGGTGCAATTCCAGGAGGCACCCGGCAATTTAAGGCCGCAGGACCCTGAACCATTGTACAGGCTTTTTCCCTGGGAAACAAAACTCACAAGTCTCTGTTCTGGGTGTCAGTTTTCAGGACCCACTTGACACTCTCAAACCAGACCAAGTTGGCACTGGTGCCACCTTGTGTCTGGGAGGCATCCTGCGAGATGCGGAATTCCAGGAGGCACTCGGCAATTTAAGGCCGCAGGACCCTGAACCATTCTACAGGCTTTTTCCCTGGGAAAAAAAACTCAGAAGCCACTGTTCTGGGTGTCAGTTTTCAGGACCCACTTGACACTCTCAAACCAGACCAAGTTGGCACAGGTGCCACCTTGCGTCTGGGAGGCATCCTGCGAGAGGCGCAATTCCAGGAGGCACCCGGCAATTTAAGGCCGCAAGAGTCTGAACGATTTTACAGGCTTTTTCCCTGGGAAACAAAACTCAGAAGTCACATTTCTGGGTGTCAGTTTGCAGGACCCACTTGGCACTCTCAAACCAGGCGAAGTTGGCACTGGTGCCACCTTGCGTCTGGGAGGCATCCTGCGAGAGGCGCAATTCCAGGAGGCCCCCTGTAATTTAAGGCCGAAGGGCCCTGAACCATTGTACAGGCTTTTTCCCTGGGAAACAAACCTCAGAAGCCACTGTTCTGGGTGTCAGTTTCCAGGACCCACTTGGCACTCTTAAACCAGATCAAATTGGAACTGGTGCCACCTTGCGTCTGGGAGGCATCCTGCGAGAGGCCGAATTCCAGGAGGCACCCGGCAATTTAAGGCCTCAGGCCGCTGAACCACTGTACAGGCTTTTTCCCTGGCAAATAAAACTAACAAACCACGGTTCTGGGTGTCAGTTTTCAGGACCCACTTGGCACTCTCAAACCGGACTAAGTGGGCACCGGTGCCACTTAGCGTCTGAGAAACATCCTGCGAGAGGTGCAATTCCAGGAGGCACCCGGCAATTTAAGGCCACAGGACCCTGAACCATTGTACAGGCTTTTTCCCTGGGAAACAAAACTCACAAGTCGCTGTTCTGGGTGTCAGTTTTCAGGACCCACTTGGCACTCTCAAACCAGACCAAGTTGGCACTGGTGCCACCTTGTGTCTGGGAGGCATCCTGCGAGATGCGCAATTCCAGGAGGCACTCGGCAATTTAAGGCCGCAGGACCCTGAGCAATTTTACAGGCTTTTTCCCAGGGAAACAAAACTCACAAGCCACTGTTCTGGGTGTCAGTTTCCAGGACCCACTTGGCACTCTCAAACCAGACCAAGTTGGCACTGGTGCCACCTTGCGTCTGGGAGGCATCCTGCGAGAGGCCGAATTCCAGGAGGCACCCGGCAATTTAAGGCCTCAGGCCCCTGAACCATTGTACAGGCTTTTTCCCTGGGAAACAAAACTCACAAGCCACTGTTCTGGGTGTCAGTTTTCAGGACCCACTTGGTAGTCTTAAACCAGACCAAGTTGGCACTGGTGCCACCTTGCGTCTGGGAGGCATCCTGCGAGAGGCCGAATTCCAGGAGGCACACGGAAATTTAAGGCCGCAGAACTCTGAACAATTGTGCAGGCATTTTCCCTGGGAAACAAACCTCAGAAGCCACTGTTCTGGGTGTCAGTTTTCAGGACCCACTTGGCACTCTCAAACCAGACCAAGTTGGCACTGGTGTCATTTTGCGTCTGGGAGGCATCCTGCCAGAGGTGGATCTCCAGGAGGCACCAGGCTATTTAAGGCGGTATTACGCTGAACCATTGTACAGGCTTTTTCCCTGGGAAATAAAACTCACAAGCCACTGGTCTGGGTGTCAGTTTGCAGGACCCACTTGACACTCTGAAACCAGACCAAGTTGGCACTGGTGCCACTTTGCGTCTGGGAAATATCCTGCGAGAGGTGCAATTCCAGGAGGCACCCCGCAATTTAAGGCCGGAACACCCTGGACTGTTGTACAGGCTTGTTCCCTGGGAAACAAAACTCACAAGCCACTGGTCTGGGTGTCAGTTTGCAGGACCCACTTGACACTCTGAAACCAGACCAAGTTGGCACTGGTGCCACTTTGCGTCTGGGAGGCATCCTGCGAGAGGCCGAATTCCAGGAGGCACACGGAAATTTAAGGCCGCAGGGCCCTGAGGAGTTTTACAGGCTTTTTCCCTGGGAAACAAAACTCACAAGCCACTGTTCTGGGTGTCAGTTTGCAGGACCCACTTGGCACTCTCAAACCAGACCAAGTTGGCACTGGTGCCACCTTGCGTCTGGGAGGCATCCTGCGAGAGGCGCAATTCCAGGAGGCACCCGGCAATTTAAGCCCTCAGAACCCTGAACCATTGTACAGGCTTTTTCCCTGGGAAACAAAACTCAGACGCCACTGGTCTGGGTGTCAGTTTGCAGGACCCACTTGACACTCTGAAACCAGACCAAGTTGGCACTGGTGCCACCTTGCGTCTGGGAGGCATCCTGCGAGAGGCCGAATTCCAGGAGGCACCCGACAATTTAAGGCCGCAGGACTCTGAGGAATTTACAGGCTTTTTCCCTGGGAAACAAAACTCACAAGCCACTGTTCTGGGTGTCAGTTTCCAGGACCCACTTGGCACTCTTAAACCAGATCAAGTTGGAACTGGTGCCACTTTGCGTCTGGGAGGCATCCTGCGAGAGGCCGAATTCCAGGAGGCACCCGGCAATTTAAGGCCTCAGGCGGCTGAACCACTGTACAGGCTTTTTCCCTGGGAAATAAAACTAACAAACCACGGTTCTGGGTGTCAGTTTTCAGGACCCACTTGGCACTCTCAAACCAGACTAAGTGCGCACCGGTGCCACCTTGCGTCTGAGAAACATCCTGCGAGAGGTGCAATTCCAGGAGGCACACGGAAATTTAAGGCCGCAGGACCCTGAACCATTCTACAGGCTTTTTCCCTGGGAAACAAAACTCACAAGTCTCTGTTCTGGGTGTCAGTTTTCAGGACCCACTTGGCACTCTCAAACCAGACCAAGTTGGCACTGGTGCCACCTTGTGTCTGGGAGGCATCCTGCGAGATGCGCAATTCCAGGAGGCACTCGGCAATTTAAGGCCGCAGGACCCTGAACCATTCTACAGGCTTTTTCCCTGGGAAAAAAAACTCAGAAGCCACTGTTCTGGGTGTCAGTTTTCAGGACCCACTTGACACTCTCAAACCAGACCAAGTTGGCACAGGTGCCACCTTGCGTCTGGGAGGCATCCTGCGAGAGGTGCAATTCCAGGAGGCACCCGGCAATTTAAGGCCGCAAGATTCTGAACGATTTTACAGGCTTTTTCCCTGGGAAACAAAACTCAGAAGCCACATTTCTGGGTGTCAGTTTGCAGGACCCACTTGGCACTCTCAAACCAGGCCAAGTTGGCACTGGTGCCACCTTGCGTCTGGGAGGCATCCTGCGAGAGGCGCAATTCCAGGAGGCCCCCGGTAATTTAAGGCCGAAGGACCCTGAACCATTGTACAGGCTTTTTCCCTGGGAAACAGACCTCAGAAGCCACTGTTCTGGGTGTCAGTTTGCAGGACCCACTTGGCACTCTTAAACCAGATCAAGTTGGAACTGGTGCCACCTTGCATCTGGGAGGCATCCTGCGAGAGGCCGAATTCCAGGAGGCACCCGGCAATTTAAGGCCTCAGGCCGCTGAACCACTGTAAAGGCTTTTTCCCTGGGAAATAAAACTAACAAACCACGGTTCTGGGTGTCAGTTTTCAGGACCCACTTGGCACTCTCAAACCAGACTAAGTGGGCACCGGTGCCACTTAGCGTCTGAGAAACATCCTGCGAGAGGTGCAATTCCAGGAGGCACCCGGCAATTTAAGGCCGCAGGACCCTGAACCATTGTACAGGCTTTTTCCTTGGGAAACAAAACTCACAAGCCACTGTTCTGGGTGTCAGTATGCAGGACCCACTTGGCACTCTCAAACTAGACCAAGTTGGCACTGGTTTCATTTTGCGTCTGGGAGGCATCCTGCGAGAGGCGGATCTCCAGGAGGCACCCGGCAATTAAGGGCCGCAGGACCGTGAACCATTGTACAGGCTTTTTCCCTGGGAAACAAAACTCACAAGCCACTGTTCTGGGTGTCAGTTTGCAGGACCCACTTGGCATTCTTAAACCAGACCAAGTTGGCACTGGTGCCACCTTGCGTCTGGGAGGCATCCTGCGAGAGGTGCAATTCCAGGAGGCACCCGGCAATTTAAGGCCTCAGGCCCCTGAACCATTGTACAGGCTTTTTCCCTGGGAAACAAAACTCAGAAGCCACTGTTCTGGGTGTCAGTTTGCAGGAGCCACCTGGCACTCTCAAACAAGACCAAGTGTTAACTGGTGCCACCTGGTGTCTGGGAGGCATCCTGCGAGAGGTGCAATTCCAGGAGGCACCCGGCAATTTCAGGCCGCAGGACCCTGAACCATTCTACAGGCTTTTTCCTTGGGAAACAAAACTCACAAGCCACTGTTCTGGGTGTCAGTTTGCAGGACCCACTTGACACTCTCAAACCAGACCAAGTTGGCACTGGTGCCACCTTGCGTCTGGGAGGCATCCTGCGAGAGGCCGAATTACAGGTGGCACCCGGCAATTTAAGGCCTCAGACCCATGAACCATTGTACAGGCTTTTTCCCTGGGAAACAAAACTCACAAGCCACTGTTCTGGGTGTCAGTTTGCAGGACCCACTTGACACTCTCAAACCAGACCAAGTTGGCACTTGTGCCACCTTGCGTCTGGGAGGCATCCTGCGAGAGGCGCAATTCCAGGAGGCACCCGGCAATTTAAGCCCTCAGAACCCTGAACAATTGTACAGGCTTTTTCCCTGGGAAACAAAACTCAGAAGCCACTGTTCTGGGTGTCAGTTTGCAGGACCCACTTGGCACTCTCAAACCAGACCAAGTTGGCACTGGTGCCACCTTGCGTCTGGGAGGCATCCTGCGAGAGGTGGAATTCCAGGAGACACCCGGCAATTTAAGGCCTCAGGCCCCTGAACCATTGTACAGGCTTTTTTTCTGGGAAACAAAACTCAGAAGCCACTGTTCTGGGTGTCAGTTTGCAGGAGCCACTTGGCACTCTCAAACCAGACCAAGTTGGCACTGGTGTAATTTTGCGTCTGGGAGGCATCCTGCGAAAGGCGCAATTCCAGGAGGCACCCGGCAATTTAAGGCCGAAGGACTCTGAACCATTGTACAGGCTTTTTCCCTGGGAAGCAAACCTCAGAAGCCACTGTTCTGGGTGTCAGTTTGAAGGAGCCACTTGGCACTCTTAAACCAGATCAAGTTGGTACTGGTGCCACCTTGCGTCTGGGAGGCATCCTGTGAGAGGTGCAATTCCAGGAGGCACCCGGCAATTTAAGGCCTCAGGCCCCTGAACCATTGTACAGGCTTTTTCCCTGGGAAACAAAACTCACAAGCCACTGTACTGGGTTTCAGTTTTCAGGACCCACTTGACACTCTCAAACCAGACCACGTTGGCACTGTTGCCACCTTGCGTCTGGGAAATATCCTGCGAGAGGTGCAATTCCAGGAGGCACCCTGCTATTTAAGGCCGGAGCACCCTGGACCGTTGTACAGGCTTTTTCCCCGGGAAACAAAACTCACAAGCCACTGTTCTGGGTGTCAGTTTGCAGGACCCACTTGGCACTCTTAAACCAGACCAAGATGGCTCTGGTGCCACCTGGGATCTGGGAGGCATCCTGCGAGAGGTGCAATTCCAGGAGACACCCGGCAATTTAAGGCTGCAGGACCCTGAACCATTGTACAGGCTTTTTCCCTGGGAAAAAAAACTCAGAAGCCACTGTTCTGGGTGTCAGTTTTCAGGACCCACTTGACACTCTCAAACCAGACCAAGTTGGCACAGGTGCCACCTTGCGTCTGGGAGGCATCCTGCGAGAGGCGCAATTCCAGGAGGCACCCGGCAATTTAAGGCCGCAGGCCCCTGAACCATTGTACAGGCTTTTTCCCTGGGAAACAAAACTCACAAGCCACTGTTCTGGGTGTCAGTTTGCAGGAGCCACCTGGCACTCTCAAACAAGACCAAGTGTGCAATGGTGCCACCTGGCGTCTGGGAGGCATCCTGCGAGAGGTGAAATTCCAGGAGGCACCCGGCAATTTCAGGCCGCAGGACCCTGAACCATTCTACATGCTTTTTCCTTGGGAAACAAAACTCACAAGCCACTGTTCTGGGTGTCAGTTTTCAGGACCCACTTGACACTCTCAAACCAGACCAAGTTGGCACTGGTGCCACCTTGCGTCTGGGAGGCATCCTGCGAGAGGCCGAATTACAGGTGGCACCCGGCAATTTAAGGCCGCAGGACCCTGAACCATTCTACAGGCTTTTTCCCTGGGAAACAAAACTCACAAGCCACTGTTCTGGGTGTTTGTTTGCAGGAGCCACGTGGCACTCTTAAACCAGACCAAGTTGGCACTGGTGCCACCTTGCGTCTGGGAGGCATCCTGCGAGAGGCGCAATTCCAGGAGGCACACGGAATATTAAGGCCTCAGGCCTTTGAACCACTGTACAGGCTTTTTCCCTGGGAAACAAACCTCAGAAGCCACTGTTCTGGGTGTCAGTTTGCAGGACCCACTTGGCACTCTCAAACCAGACCAAGTTGGCACTGGTGCCACCTTGCGTCTGGGAGGCATCCTGCGAGAGGCGGAATTCCAGGAGGCATCCGGCAATTTTAGGCCTCAGGCCGCTGAACCACTGTACAGGCTTTTTCCCTGGGAAATAAAACTAACAAACCACGGTTCTGGGTGTCAGTTTTCAGGACCCACATGGCACTCTCAAACCAGACTAAGTGGGCACCGGTGCCACTTAGCGTCTGAGAAACATCCTGCGAGAGGTGCAATTCCAGGAGGCACCCGGCAATTTAAGGCCGCAGGACCCTGAACCATTGTACAGGCTTTTTCCCTGGGAAACAAAACTCACAAGTCTCTGTTCTGGGTGTCAGTTTTCAGGACCCACTTGGCACTCTCAAACCAGACCAAGTTGGCACTGGTGCCACCTTGTGTCTGGGAGGCATCCTGCGAGATGCGCAATTCCAGGAGGCACACGGATATTTATGGCCGCAGGACCCTGAACCATTCTACAGGCTTTTTCCCTGGGAAAAAAAACTCAGAAGCCACTGTTCTGGGTGTCAGTTTTCAGGACCCACTTGACACTCTCAAACCAGACCAAGTTGGCACAGGTGCCACCTTGCGTCTGGGAGGCATCCTGCGAGAGGTGCAATTCCAGGAAGCACCCGGCAATTTAAGGCCGCAAGATTCTGAACGATTTTACAGGCTTTTTCCCTGGGAAACAAAACTCAGATGCCACTGTTCTGGGTGTCAGTTTGCAGGACCCACTTGGCACTCTCAAACCAGACCAAGTTGGCACTGGTGCCACCTTGCGTCTGGGAGGCATCCTGCGAGAGGCCGAATTCCAGGAGGCACCCGGCAATTTAAGGCCTCAGGCCGCTGAACCACTGTACAGGCTTTTACCCTGGGAAATAAAACTAACAAACCACGGTTCTGGGTGTCAGTTTTCAGGACCCACTTGGCACTCTCAAACCAGAATAAGTGGGCACCGGTGCCACTTAGCGTCTGAGAAACATCCTGCGAGAGGTGCAATTCCAGGAGGCACCCGGCAATTTAAGGCCGCAGGACCCTGAACCATTGTACAGGCTTTTTCCCTGGGAAACAAAACTCACAAGTCTCTGTTCTGGGTGTCAGTTTTCAGGACCCACTTGACACTCTCAAACCAGACCAAGTTGGCACTGGTGCCACCTTGTGTCTGGGAGGCATCCTGCGAGATGCGGAATTCCAGGAGGCACTCGGCAATTTAAGGCCGCAGGACCCTGAACCATTCTACAGGCTTTTTCCCTGGGAAAAAAAACTCAGAAGCCACTGTTCTGGGTGTCAGTTTTCAGGACCCACTTGACACTCTCAAACCAGACCAAGTTGGCACAGGTGCCACCTTGCGTCTGGGAGGCATCCTGCGAGAGGCGCAATTCCAGGAGGCACCCGGCAATTTAAGGCCGCAAGATTCTGAACGATTTTACAGGCTTTTTCCCTGGGAAACAAAACTCAGAAGTCACATTTCTGGGTGTCAGTTTGCAGGACCCACTTGGCACTCTCAAACCAGGCGAAGTTGGCACATGTGCCACCTTGCGTCTGGGAGGCATCCTGCGAGAGGCCGAATTCCAGGAGGCACACGGAAATTTAAGGCCGCAGAACTCTGAACAATTGTGCAGGCTTTTTCCCTGGGAAACAAACCTCAGAAGCCACTGTTCTGGGTGTCAGTTTTCAGGACCCACTTGGCACTCTCAAACCAGACCAAGTTGGCACTGGTGTCATTTTGCGTCTGGGAGGCATCCTGCCAGAGGTGGATCTCCAGGAGGCACCAGGCTATTTAAGGCGGTATTACGCTGAACCATTGTACAGGCTTTTTCCCTGGGAAATAAAACTCAGAAGCCACTTTTCTGGGTGTCAGTTTTCAGGAGCCACTTGGCACTCTCAAACCAGACCACGTTGGCACTGTTGCCACCTTGCGTCTGGGAAATATCCTGCGAGAGGTGCAATTCCAGGAGGCACCCCGCAATTTAAGGCCGGAACACCCTGGACTGTTGTACAGGCTTGTTCCCTGGGAAACAAAACTCACAAGCCACTGGTCTGGGTGTCAGTTTGCAGGACCCACTTGACTCTCTGAAACCAGACCAAGTTGGCACTGGTGCCACTTTGCGTCTGGGAGGCATCCTGCGAGAGGCCGAATTCCAGGAGGCACACGGAAATTTAAGGCCGCAGGGCCCTGAGGAGTTTTACAGGCTTTTTCCCTGGGAAACAAAACTCACAAGCCACTGTTCTGGGTGTCAGTTTGCAGGACCCACTTGGCACTCTCAAACCAGACCAAGTTGGCACTGGTGCCACCTTGCGTCTGGGAGGCATCCTGCGAGAGGCGCAATTCCAGGAGGCACCCGGCAATTTAAGCCCTCAGAACCCTGAACCATTGTACAGGCTTTTTCCCTGGGAAACAAAACTCAGACGCCACTGGTCTGGGTGTCAGTTTGCAGGACCCACTTGACACTCTGAAACCAGACCAAGTTGGCACTGGTGCCACCTTGCGTCTGGGAGGCATCCTGCGAGAGGCCGAATTCCAGGAGGCACCCGACAATTTAAGGCCGCAGGACTCTGAGGAATTTACAGGCTTTTTCCCTGGGAAACAAAACTCACAAGCCACTGTTCTGGGTGTCAGTTTCCAGGACCCACTTGGCACTCTTAAACACGATCAAGTTGGAACTGGTGCCACTTTGCGTCTGGGAGGCATCCTGCGAGAGGCCGAATTCCAGGAGGCACCCGGCAATTTAAGGCCTCAGGCCGCTGAACCACTGTACAGGCTTTTTCCCTGGGAAATAAAACTAACAAACCACGGTTCTGGGTGTCAGTTTTCAGGACCCACTTGGCACTCTCAAACCGGACTAAGTGCACACCGGTGCCACCTTGCGTCTGAGAAACATCCTGCGAGAGGTGCAATTCCAGGAGGCACACGGAAATTTAAGGCCGCAGGACCCTGAACCATTGTAAAGGCTTTTTCCCTGGGAAACAAAACTCACAAGTCTCTGTTCTGGGTGTCAGTTTTCAGGACCCACTTGGCACTCTCAAACCAGACCAAGTTGGCACTGGTGCCACCTTGCGTCTGGGAGGCATCCTGCGAGATGCGCAATTCCAGGAGGCACTCGGCAATTTAAGGCCGCAGGACCCTGAACCATTCTACAGGCTTTTTCCCTGGGAAAAAAAACTCAGAAGCCACTGTTCTGGGTGTCAGTTTTCAGGACCCACTTGACACTCTCAAACCAGACCAAGTTGGCACAGGTGCCACCTTGCGTCTGGGAGGCATCCTGCGAGAGGTGCAATTCCAGGAGGCACCCGGCAATTTAAGGCCGCAAGATTCTGAACGATTTTACAGGCTTTTTCCCTGGGAAACAAAACTCAGACGCCACTGGTCTGGGTGTCAGTTTGCAGGACCCACTTGGCACTCTCAAACCAGGCCAAGTTGGCACTGGTGCCACCTTGCGTCTGGGAGGCATCCTGCGAGAGGCGCAATTCCAGGAGGCCCCCGGTAATTTAAGGCCGAAGGACCCTGAACCATTGTACAGGCTTTTTCCCTGGGAAACAGACCTCAGAAGCCACTGTTCTGGGTGTCAGTTTGCAGGACCCACTTGGCACTCTTAAACCAGATCATGTTGGAACTGGTGCCACCTTGCGTCTGGGAGGCATCCTGCGAGAGGCCGAATTCCAGGAGGCACCCGGCAATTTAAGGCCTCAGGCCGCTGAACCACTGTAAAGGCTTTTTCCCTGGGAAATAAAACTAACAAACCACGGTTCTGGGTGTCAGTTTTCAGGACCCACTTGGCACTCTCAAACCAGACTAAGTGGGCACCGGTGCCACTTAGCGTCTGAGAAACATCCTGCAAGAGGTGCAATTCCAGGAGGCACCCCGCAATTTAAGGCCGCAGGACCCTGAACCATTGTACAGGCTTTTTCCCTGGGAAACAAAACTCACAAGTCTCTGTTCTGGGTGTCAGTTTTCAGGACCCACTTGGCACTCTCAAACCAGACCAAGTTGGCACTGGTGCCACCTTGTGTCTGGGAGGCATCCTGCGAGATGCGCAATTCCAGGAGGCACTCGGCAATTTAAGGCCGCAGGACCCTGAACCATTCTACAGGCTTTTTCCCTGGGAAACAAAACTCAGAAGCCACTGTTCTGGGTGTCAGTTTGCAGGACCCACTTGGCACTCTCAAACCAGACCAAGTTGGCACAGGTGCCACCTTGCGTCTGGGAGGCATCCTGCGAGAGGCCGAATTCCAGGAGGCACCCGGCAATTTAAGGCCTCAGGCCGCTGAACCATTGTACAGGCTTTTTCCCTGGGAAACAAAACTCACAAGCCACTGTTCTGGGTGTCAGTTTACAGGACCCACTTGGCATTCTTAAACCAGACCAAGTTGGCACTGGTGTCATTTTGCGTCTGGGAGGCATCCTGCCAGAGGTGGATCTCCAGGAGTCACCAGGCTATTTAAGGCGGTATTACGCTGAACCATTGTACAGGCTTTTTCCCTGGGAAATAAAACTCAGAAGCCACTTTTCTGGGTGTCAGTTTTCAGGAGCCACTTGGCACTCTCAAACCAGACCACGTTGGCACTGTTGCCACCTTGCGTCTGGGAAATATCCTGCGAGAGGTGCAATTCCAGGAGGCACCCCGCAATTTAAGGCCGGAACACCCTGGACTGTTGTACAGGCTTGTTCCCTGGGAAACAAAACTCACAAGCCACTGGTCTGGGTGTCAGTTTGCAGGACCCACTTGACACTCTGAAACCAGACCAAGTTGGCACTGGTGCCACCTTGCGTCTGGGAGGCATCCTGCGAGAGGCGCAATTCCAGGAGGCACACGGAATATTAAGGCCTCAGGCCCCTGAACCACTGTACAGGCTTTTTCCCTGGGAAACAAACCTCAGAAGCCACTGTTCTGGGTGTCAGTTTGCAGGACCCACTTGGCACTCTCAAACCAGACCAAGTTGGCACTGGTGCCACCTTGCGTCTGGGAGGCATCCTGCGAGAGGCGGAATTCCAGGAGGCATCCGGCAATTTTAGGCCTCAGGCCGCTGAACCACTGTACAGGCTTTTTCCCTGGGAAATAAAACTAACAAACCACGGTTCTGGGTGTCAGTTTTCAGGACCCACATGGCACTCTCAAACCAGACTAAGTGGGCACCGGTGCCACTTAGCGTCTGAGAAACATCCTGCGAGAGGTGCAATTCCAGGAGGCACCCGGCAATTTAAGGCCGCAGGACCCTGAACCATTGTACAGGCTTTTTCCCTGGGAAACAAAACTCACAAGTCTCTGTTCTGGGTGTCAGTTTTCAGGACCCACTTGGCACTCTCAAACCAGACCAAGTTGGCACTGGTGCCACCTTGTGTCTGGGAGGCATCCTGCGAGATGCGCAATTCCAGGAGGCACACGGATATTTATGGCCGCAGGACCCTGAACCATTCTACAGGCTTTTTCCCTGGGAAAAAAAACTCAGAAGCCACTGTTCTGGGTGTCAGTTTTCAGGACCCACTTGACACTCTCAAACCAGACCAAGTTGGCACAGGTGCCACCTTGCGTCTGGGAGGCATCCTGCGAGAGGCGCAATTCCAGGAAGCACCCGGCAATTTAAGGCCGCAAGATTCTGAACGATTTTACAGGCTTTTTCCCTGGGAAACAAAACTCAGATGCCACTGTTCTGGGTGTCAGTTTGCAGGACCCACTTGGCACTCTCAAACCAGACCAAGTTGGCACTGGTGCCACCTTGCGTCTGGGAGGCATCCTGCGAGAGGCCGAATTCCAGGAGGCACCCGGCAATTTAAGGCCTCAGGCCGCTGAACCACTGTACAGGCTCTTACCCTGGGAAATAAAACTAACAAACCACGGTTCTGGGTGTCAGTTTTCAGGACCCACTTGGCACTCTCAAACCAGACTAAGTGGGCACCGGTGCCACTTAGCGTCTGAGAAACATCCTGCGAGAGGTGCAATTCCAGGAGGCACCCGGCAATTTAAGGCCGCAGGACCCTGAACCATTGTACAGGCTTTTTCCCTGGGAAACAAAACTCACAAGTCTCTGTTCTGGGTGTCAGTTTTCAGGACCCACTTGACACTCTCAAACCAGACCAAGTTGGCACTGGTGCCACCTTGTGTCTGGGAGGCATCCTGCGAGATGCGGAATTCCAGGAGGCACTCGGCAATTTAAGGCCGCAGGACCCTGAACCATTCTACAGGCTTTTTCCCTGGGAAAAAAAACTCAGAAGCCACTGTTCTGGGTGTCAGTTTTCAGGACCCACTTGACACTCTCAAACCAGACCAAGTTGGCACAGGTGCCACCTTGCGTCTGGGAGGCATCCTGCGAGAGGCGCAATTCCAGGAGGCACCCGGCAATTTAAGGCCGCAAGATTCTGAACGATTTTACAGGCTTTTTCCCTGGGAAACAAAACTCAGAAGTCACATTTCTGGGTGTCAGTTTGCAGGACCCACTTGGCACTCTCAAACCAGGCGAAGTTGGCACATGTGCCACCTTGCGTCTGGGAGGCATCCTGCGAGAGGCCGAATTCCAGGAGGCACACGGAAATTTAAGGCCGCAGAACTCTGAACAATTGTGCAGGCTTTTTCCCTGGGAAACAAACCTCAGAAGCCACTGTTCTGGGTGTCAGTTTTCAGGACCCACTTGGCACTCTCAAACCAGACCAAGTTGGCACTGGTGTCATTTTGCGTCTGGGAGGCATCCTGCCAGAGGTGGATCTCCAGGAGGCACCAGGCTATTTAAGGCCGTATTACGCTGAACCATTGTACAGGCTTTTTCCCTGGGAAATAAAACTCAGAAGCCACTTTTCTGGGTGTCAGTTTTCAGGAGCCACTTGGCACTCTCAAACCAGACCACGTTGGCACTGTTGCCACCTTGCGTCTGGGAAATATCCTGCGAGAGGTGCAATTCCAGGAGGCACCCCGCAATTTAAGGCCGGAACACCCTGGACTGTTGTACAGGCTTTTTCCCTGGGAAACAAAACTCAGACGCCACTGGTCTGGGTGTCAGTTTGCAGGACCCACTTGACTCTCTGAAACCAGACCAAGTTGGCACTGGTGCCACTTTGCGTCTGGGAGGCATCCTGCGAGAGGCCGAATTCCAGGAGGCACACGGAAATTTAAGGCCGCAGGGCCCTGAGGAGTTTTACAGGCTTTTTCCCTGGGAAACAAAACTCACAAGCCACTGTTCTGGGTGTCAGTTTGCAGGACCCACTTGGCACTCTCAAACCAGACCAAGTTGGCACTGGTGCCACCTTGCGTCTGGGAGGCATCCTGCGAGAGGCGCAATTCCAGGAGGCACCCGGCAATTTAAGCCCTCAGAACCCTGAACCATTGTACAGGCTTTTTCCCTGGGAAACAAAACTCAGACGCCACTGGTCTGGGTGTCAGTTTGCAGGACCCACTTGACACTCTGAAACCAGACCAAGTTGGCACTGGTGCCACTTTGCGTCTGGGAGGCATCCTGCGAGAGGCCGAATTCCAGGAGGCACCCGACAATTTAAGGCCGCAGGACTCTGAGGAATTTACAGGCTTTTTCCCTGGGAAACAAAACTCACAAGCCACTGTTCTGGGTGTCAGTTTCCAGGACCCACTTGGCACTCTTAAACCAGATCAAGTTGGAACTGGTGCCACTTTGCGTCTGGGAGGCATCCTGCGAGAGGCCGAATTCCAGGAGGCACCCGGCAATTTAAGGCCTCAGGCCGCTGAACCACTGTACAGGCTTTTTCCCTGGGAAATAAAACTAACAAACCACGGTTCTGGGTGTCAGTTTTCAGGACCCACTTGGCACTCTCAAACCAGACTAAGTGCGCACCGGTGCCACCTTGCGTCTGAGAAACATCCTGCGAGAGGTGCAATTCCAGGAGGCACACGGAAATTTAAGGCCGCAGGACCCTGAACCATTGTAAAGGCTTTTTCCCTGGGAAACAAAACTCACAAGTCTCTGTTCTGGGTGTCAGTTTTCAGGACCCACTTGGCACTCTCAAACCAGACCAAGTTGGCACTGGTGCCACCTTGCGTCTGGGAGGCATCCTGCGAGATGCGCAATTCCAGGAGGCACTCGGCAATTTAAGGCCGCAGGACCCTGAACCATTCTACAGGCTTTTTCCCTGGGAAAAAAAACTCAGAAGCCACTGTTCTGGGTGTCAGTTTTCAGGACCCACTTGACACTCTCAAACCAGACCAAGTTGGCACAGGTGCCACCTTGCGTCTGGGAGGCATCCTGCGAGAGGTGCAATTCCAGGAGGCACCCGGCAATTTAAGGCCGCAAGATTCTGAACGATTTTACAGGCTTTTTCCCTGGGAAACAAAACTCAGACGCCACTGGTCTGGGTGTCAGTTTGCAGGACCCACTTGGCACTCTCAAACCAGGCCAAGTTGGCACTGGTGCCACCTTGCGTCTGGGAGGCATCCTGCGAGAGGCGCAATTCCAGGAGGCCCCCGGTAATTTAAGGCCGAAGGACCCTGAACCATTGTACAGGCTTTTTCCCTGGGAAACAGACCTCAGAAGCCACTGTTCTGGGTGTCAGTTTGCAGGACCCACTTGGCACTCTTAAACCAGATCATGTTGGAACTGGTGCCACCTTGCGTCTGGGAGGCATCCTGCGAGAGGCCGAATTCCAGGAGGCACCCGGCAATTTAAGGCCTCAGGCCGCTGAACCACTGTAAAGGCTTTTTCCCTGGGAAATAAAACTAACAAACCACGGTTCTGGGTGTCAGTTTTCAGGACCCACTTGGCACTCTCAAACCAGACTAAGTGGGCACCGGTGCCACTTAGCGTCTGAGAAACATCCTGCGAGAGGTGCAATTCCAGGAGGCACCCCGCAATTTAAGGCCGCAGGACCCTGAACCATTGTACAGGCTTTTTCCCTGGGAAACAAAACTCACAAGTCTCTGTTCTGGGTGTCAGTTTTCAGGACCCACTTGGCACTCTCAAACCAGACCAAGTTGGCACTGGTGCCACCTTGTGTCTGGGAGGCATCCTGCGAGATGCGCAATTCCAGGAGGCACTCGGCAATTTAAGGCCGCAGGACCCTGAACCATTCTACAGGCTTTTTCCCTGGGAAACAAAACTCAGAAGCCACTGTTCTGGGTGTCAGTTTGCAGGACCCACTTGGCACTCTCAAACCAGACCAAGTTGGCACAGGTGCCACCTTGCGTCTGGGAGGCATCCTGCGAGAGGCCGAATTCCAGGAGGCACCCGGCAATTTAAGGCCTCAGGCCGCTGAACCATTGTACAGGCTTTTTCCCTGGGAAACAAAACTCACAAGCCACTGTTCTGGGTGTCAGTTTACAGGACCCACTTGGCATTCTTAAACCAGACCAAGTTGGCACTGGTGTCATTTTGCGTCTGGGAGGCATCCTGCCAGAGGTGGATCTCCAGGAGTCACCAGGCTATTTAAGGCGGTATTACGCTGAACCATTGTACAGGCTTTTTCCCTGGGAAATAAAACTCAGAAGCCACTTTTCTGGGTGTCAGTTTTCAGGAGCCACTTGGCACTCTCAAACCAGACCACGTTGGCACTGTTGCCACCTTGCGTCTGGGAAATATCCTGCGAGAGGTGCAATTCCAGGAGGCACCCCGCAATTTAAGGCCGGAACACCCTGGACTGTTGTACAGGCTTGTTCCCTGGGAAACAAAACTCACAAGCCACTGGTCTGGGTGTCAGTTTGCAGGACCCACTTGACACTCTGAAACCAGACCAAGTTGGCACTGGTGCCAATTTGCGTCTGGGAGGCATCCTGCGAGAGGCCGAATTCCAGGAGGCACACGGAAATTTAAGGCCGCAGGGCCCTGAGGAGTTTTACAGGCTTTTTCCCTGGGAAACAAAACTCAGAAGCCACTGTTCTGGGTGTCAGTTTGCAGGACCCACTTGGCACTCTCAAACCAGACCAAGTTGACACTGGTGCCACCTTGCGTCTGGGAGGCATCCTGCGAGAGGCGCAATTCCAGGAGGCACCCGGCAATTTAAGCCCTCAGAACCCTGAACCATTGTACAGGCTTTTTCCCTGGGAAACAAAACTCAGACGCCACTGGTCTGGGTGTCAGTTTGCAGGACCCACTTGACACTCTGAAACTAGACCAAGTTGGCACTGGTGCCACCTTGCGTCTGGGAGGCATCCTGCGAGAGGCCGAATTCCAGGAGGCACTCGGCAATTTAAGGCCGCAGGACTCTGAGGAATTTACAGGCTTTTCCCCTGGGAAACAAAACTCAGAAGCCACTGTTCTGGGTGTCAGTTTCCAGGACCCACTTGGCACTCTTAAACCAGATCAAGTTGGAACTGGTGCCACCTTGCGTCTGGGAGGCATCCTGCGAGAGGCGCAATTCCAGGAGGCCCCCGGTAATTTAAGGCCGAAGGACCCTGAACCATTGTACAGGCTTTTTGCCTGGGAAACAAACCTCAGAAGCCACTGTTCTGGGTGTCAGTTTCCAGGACCCACTTGGCACTCTTAAACCAGATCAAGTTGGAACTGGTGCCACCTTGCGTCTGGGAGGCATCCTGCGAGAGGCCGAATTCCAGGAGGCACCCGGCAATTTAAGGCCTCAGGCCGCTGAACAACTGTACAGGCTTTTTCCCTGGGAAATAAAACTAACAAACCACGGTTCTGGGTGTCAGTTTTCAGGACCCACTTGGCACTCTCAAACCAGACTAAGTGGGCACCGGTGCCACTTAGCGTCTGAGAAACATCCTGCGAGAGGTGCAATTCCAGGAGGCACCCCGCAATTTAAGGCCGCAGGACCCTGAACCATTGTACAGGCTTTTTCCCTGGGAAACAAAACTCACAAGTCTCTGTTCTGGGTGTCAGTTTTCAGGACCCACTTGGCACTCTCAAACCAGACCAAGTTGGCTCTGGTGCCACCTTGTGTCTGGGAGGCATCCTGCGAGATGCGCAATTCCAGGAGGCACTCGGCAATTTAAGGCCGCAGGACCCTGAACCATTGTACAGGCTTTTTCCCTGGGAAACAAAACTCAGAAGCCACTGTTCTGGGTGTCAGTTTGCAGGACCCACTTGGCACTCTCAAACCAGACCAAGTTGGCACTGGTGCCACCTTGCGTCTGGGAGGCATCCTGCGAGAGGCCGAATTCCAGGAGGCACCCGGCAATTTAAGGCCTCAGGCCCCTGAACCATTGTACAGGCTTTTTCCCTGGGAAACAAAACTCAGAAGCCACTGTTCTGGGTGTCAGTTTGCAGGACCCACTTTGCACTCTTAAACCAGACCAAGTTGGCACTGTTGCCACCTTGCGTCTGGGAAATATCCTGCGAGAGGTGCAATTCCAGGAGGCACCCCGCAATTTAAGGCCGGAACACCCTGGACTGTTGTACAGGCTTGTTCCCTGGGAAACAAAACTCACAAGCCACTGGTCTGGGTGTCCGTTTGCAGGACCCACTTGACACTCTGAAACCAGACCAAGTTGGCACTGGTGCCAATTTGCGTCTGGGAGGCATCCTGCGAGAGGCCGAATTCCAGGAGGCACACGGAAATTTAAGGCCGCAGGGCCCTGAGGAGTTTTACAGGCTTTTTCCCTGGGAAACAAAACTCAGAAGCCACTGTTCTGGGTGTCAGTTTGCAGGACCCACTTGGCACTCTCAAACCAGACCAAGTTGACACTGGTGCCACCTTGCGTCTGGGAGGCATCCTGCGAGAGGCGCAATTCCAGGAGGCACCCGGCAATTTAAGCCCTCAGAACCCTGAACCATTGTACAGGCTTTTTCCCTGGGAAACAAAACTCAGACGCCACTGGTCTGGGTGTCAGTTTGCAGGACCCACTTGACACTCTGAAACCAGACCAAGTTGGCACTGGTGCCACCTTGCGTCTGGGAGGCATCCTGCGAGAGGCCGAATTCCAGGAGGCACCCGGCAATTTAAGGCCGCAGGACTCTGAGGAATTTACAGGCTTTTTCCCTGGGAAACAAAACTCAGAAGCCACTGTTCTGGGTGTCAGTTTCCAGGACCCACTTGGCACTCTTAAACCAGATCAAGTTGGAACTGGTGCCACCTTGCGTCTGGGAGGCATCCTGCGAGAGGCCGAATTCCAGGAGGCACCCGGCAATTTAAGGCCTCAGGCCGCTGAACCACTGTACAGGCTTTTTCCCTGGGAAATAAAACTAACAAACCACGGTTCTGGGTGTCAGTTTTCAGGACCCACTTGGCACTCTCAAACCAGACTAAGTGGGCACCGGTGCCACTTAGCGTCTGAGAAACATCCTGCGAGAGGTGCAATTCCAGGAGGCACCCGGCAATTTAAGGCCGCAGGACCCTGAACCATTCTACAGGCTTTTTCCCTGGGAAAAAAAACTCAGAAGCCACTGTTCTGGGTGTCAGTTTTCAGGACCCACTTGACACTCTCAAACCAGACCAAGTTGGCACAGGTGCCACCTTGCGTCTGGGAGGCATCCTGCGAGAGGCGCAATTCCAGGAGGCACCCGGCAATTTAAGGCCGCAAGATTCTGAACGATTTTACCGGCTTTTTCCCTGGGAAACAAAACTCAGAAGCCACATTTCTGGGTGTCAGTTTTCAGGACCCACTTGGCACTCTCAAACCAGGCCATGTTGGCACTGGTGCCACCTTGCGTCTGGGAGGCATCCTGCGAGAGGCGCAATTCCAGGAGGCCCCCGGTAATTTAAGGCTGAAGGACCCTGAACCATTGTACAGGCTTTTTGCCTGGGAAACAAACCTCAGAAGCCACTGTTCTGGGTGTCAGTTTCCAGGACCCACTTGGCACTCTTAAACCAGATCAAGTTGGAACTGGTGCCACCTTGCGTCTGGGAGGCATCCTGCGAGAGGCCGAATTCCAGGAGGCACCCGGCAATTTAAGGCCTCAGGCCGCTGAACCATTGTACAGGCTTTTTCCCTGGGAAATAAAACTAACAAACCACGGTTCTGGGTGTCAGTTTTCAGGACCCACTTGGCACTCTCAAACCAGACTAAGTGGGCACCGGTGCCACTTAGCGTCTGAGAAACATCCTGCGAGAGGTGCAATTCCAGGAGGCACCCCGCAATTTAAGGCCGCAGGACCCTGAACCATTGTACAGGCTTTTTCCCTGGGAAACAAAACTCACAAGTCTCTGTTCTGGGTGTCAGTTTTCAGGACCCACTTGGCACTCTCAAACCAGACCAAGTTGGCACTGGTGCCACCTTGTGTCTGGGAGGCATCCTGCGAGATGCGCAATTCCAGGAGGCACTCGGCAATTTAAGGCCGCAGGACCCTGAACCATTGTACAGGCTTTTTCCCTGGGAAACAAAACTCAGAAGCCACTGTTCTGGGTGTCAGTTTGCAGGACCCACTTGGCACTCTCAAACCAGACCAAGTTGGCACTGGTGCCACCTTGCGTCTGGGAGGCATCCTGCGAGAAGCCGAATTCCAGGAGGCACCCGGCAATTTAAGGCCTCAGGCCCCTGAACCATTGTACAGGCTTTTTCCCTGGGAAACAAAACTCACAAGCCACTGGTCTGGGTGTCAGTTTTCAGGACCCACTTGGTAGTCTTAAACCAGACCAAGTTGGCACTGGTGCCACCTTGCGTCTGGGAGGCATCCTGCGAGAGGCCGAATTCCAGGAGGCACACGGAAATTTCAGGCCGCAGAACTCTGAACAATTGTACAGGCTTTTTCCCTGGGAAACAAACCTCAGAAGCCACTGTTCTGGGTGTCAGTTTCCAGGACCCACTTGGCACTCTCAAACCAGACCAAATTGGCACTGGTGTCATTTTGCGTCTGGGAGGCATCCTGCCAGAGGTGGATCTCCAGGAGTCACCAGGCTATTTAAGGCGGTATTACGCTGAACCATTGTACAGGCTTTTTCCCTGGGAAATAAAACTCAGAAGCCACTTTTCTGGGTGTCAGTTTTCAGGAGCCACTTGGCACTCTCAAACCAGACCACGCTGGCACTGTTGCCACCTTGCGTCTGGGAAATATCCTGCGAGAGGTGCAATTCCAGGAGGCACCCCGCAATTTAAGGCCGGAACATCCTGGACTGTTGTACAGGCTTGTTCCCTGGGAAACAAAACTCACAAGCCACTGGTCTGGGTGTCAGTTTGCAGGACCCACTTGACACTCTGAAACCAGACCAAGTTGGCACTGGTGCCACTTTGCGTCTGGGAGGCATCCTGCGAGAGGCCGAATTCCAGGAGGCACACGGAAATTTAAGGCCGCAGGGCCCTGAGGAGTTTTACAGGCTTTTTCCCTGGGAAACAAAACTCACAAGCCACTGTTCTGGGTGTCAGTTTGCAGGACCCACTTGGCACTCTCAAACCAGACCAAGTTGGCACTGGTGCCACCTTGCGTCTGGGAGGCATCCTGCGAGAGGCGCAATTCCAGGAGGCACCCGGCAATTTAAGCCCTCAGAACCCTGAACCATTGTACAGGCTTTTTCCCTGGGAAACAAAACTCAGACGCCACTGGTCTGGGTGTCAGTTTGCAGGACCCACTTGACACTCTGAAACCAGACCAAGTTGGCACTGGTGCCACCTTGCGTCTGGGAGGCATCCTGCGAGAGGCCGAATTCCAGGAGGCACCCGACAATTTAAGGCCGCAGGACTCTGAGGAATTTACAGGCTTTTTCCCTGGGAAACAAAACTCACAAGCCACTGTTCTGGGTGTCAGTTTTCAGGACCCACTTGGCACTCTTAAACCAGATCAAGTTGGAACTGGTGCCACTTTGCGTCTGGGAGGCATCCTGCGAGAGGCCGAATTCCAGGAGGCACCCGGCAATTTAAGGCCTCAGGCCGCTGAACCACTGTACAGGCTTTTTCCCTGGGAAATAAAACTAACAAACCACGGTTCTGGGTGTCAGTTTTCAGGACCCACTTGGCACTCTCAAACCAGACTAAGTGCGCACCGGTGCCACCTTGCGTCTGAGAAACATCCTGCGAGAGGTGCAATTCCAGGAGGCACACGGAAATTTAAGGCCGCAGGACCCTGAACCATTGTAAAGGCTTTTTCCCTGGGAAACAAAACTCACAAGTCTCTGTTCTGGGTGTCAGTTTTCAGGACCCACTTGGCACTCTCAAACCAGACCAAGTTGGCACTGGTGCCACCTTGCGTCTGGGAGGCATCCTGCGAGATGCGCAATTCCAGGAGGCACTCGGCAATTTAAGGCCGCAGGACCCTGAACCATTCTACAGGCTTTTTCCCTGGGAAAAAAAACTCAGAAGCCACTGTTCTGGGTGTCAGTTTTCAGGACCCACTTGACACTCTCAAACCAGACCAAGTTGGCACAGGTGCCACCTTGCGTCTGGGAGGCATCCTGCGAGAGGTGCAATTCCAGGAGGCACCCGGCAATTTAAGGCCGCAAGATTCTGAACGATTTTACAGGCTTTTTCCCTGGGAAACAAAACTCAGACGCCACTGGTCTGGGTGTCAGTTTGCAGGACCCACTTGGCACTCTCAAACCAGGCCAAGTTGGCACTGGTGCCACCTTGCGTCTGGGAGGCATCCTGCGAGAGGCGCAATTCCAGGAGGCCCCCGGTAATTTAAGGCCGAAGGACCCTGAACCATTGTACAGGCTTTTTCCCTGGGAAACAGACCTCAGAAGCCACTGTTCTGGGTGTCAGTTTGCAGGACCCACTTGGCACTCTTAAACCAGATCATGTTGGAACTGGTGCCACCTTGCGTCTGGGAGGCATCCTGCGAGAGGCCGAATTCCAGGAGGCACCCGGCAATTTAAGGCCTCAGGCCGCTGAACCACTGTAAAGGCTTTTTCCCTGGGAAATAAAACTAACAAACCACGGTTCTGGGTGTCAGTTTTCAGGACCCACTTGGCACTCTCAAACCAGACTAAGTGGGCACCGGTGCCACTTAGCGTCTGAGAAACATCCTGCGAGAGGTGCAATTCCAGGAGGCACCCCGCAATTTAAGGCCGCAGGACCCTGAACCATTGTACAGGCTTTTTCCCTGGGAAACAAAACTCACAAGTCTCTGTTCTGGGTGTCAGTTTTCAGGACCCACTTGGCACTCTCAAACCAGACCAAGTTGGCACTGGTGCCACCTTGTGTCTGGGAGGCATCCTGCGAGATGCGCAATTCCAGGAGGCACTCGGCAATTTAAGGCCGCAGGACCCTGAACCATTCTACAGGCTTTTTCCCTGGGAAACAAAACTCAGAAGCCACTGTTCTGGGTGTCAGTTTGCAGGACCCACTTGGCACTCTCAAACCAGACCAAGTTGGCACAGGTGCCACCTTGCGTCTGGGAGGCATCCTGCGAGAGGCCGAATTCCAGGAGGCACCCGGCAATTTAAGGCCTCAGGCCCCTGAACCATTGTACAGGCTTTTTCCCTGGGAAACAAAACTCACAAGCCACTGTTCTGGGTGTCAGTTTACAGGACCCACTTGGCATTCTTAAACCAGACCAAGTTGGCACTGGTGTCATTTTGCGTCTGGGAGGCATCCTGCCAGAGGTGGATCTCCAGGAGTCACCAGGCTATTTAAGGCGGTATTACGCTGAACCATTGTACAGGCTTTTTCCCTGGGAAATAAAACTCAGAAGCCACTTTTCTGGGTGTCAGTTTTCAGGAGCCACTTGGCACTCTCAAACCAGACCACGTTGGCACTGTTGCCACCTTGCGTCTGGGAAATATCCTGCGAGAGGTGCAATTCCAGGAGGCACCCCGCAATTTAAGGCCGGAACACCCTGGACTGTTGTACAGGCTTGTTCCCTGGGAAACAAAACTCACAAGCCACTGGTCTGGGTGTCAGTTTGCAGGACCCACTTGACACTCTGAAACCAGACCAAGTTGGCACTGGTGCCAATTTGCGTCTGGGAGGCATCCTGCGAGAGGCCGAATTCCAGGAGGCACACGGAAATTTAAGGCCGCAGGGCCCTGAGGAGTTTTACAGGCTTTTTCCCTGGGAAACAAAACTCAGAAGCCACTGTTCTGGGTGTCAGTTTGCAGGACCCACTTGGCACTCTCAAACCAGACCAAGTTGACACTGGTGCCACCTGGCGTCTGGGAGGCATCCTGCGAGAGGCCGAATTCCAGGAGGCACCCGGCAATTTAAGCCCTCAGAACCCTGAACCATTGTACAGGCTTTTTCCCTGGGAAACAAAACTCAGACGCCACTGGTCTGGGTGTCAGTTTGCAGGACCCACTTGACACTCTGAAACTAGACCAAGTTGGCACTGGTGCCACCTTGCGTCTGGGAGGCATCCTGCGAGAGGCCGAATTCCAGGAGGCACCCGGCAATTTAAGGCCGCAGGACTCTGAGGAATTTACAGGCTTTTCCCCTGGGAAACAAAACTCAGAAGCCACTGTTCTGGGTGTCAGTTTCCAGGACCCACTTGGCACTCTTAAACCAGATCAAGTTGGAACTGGTGCCACCTTGCGTCTGGGAGGCATCCTGCGAGAGGCGCAATTCCAGGAGGCCCCCGGTAATTTAAGGCCTCAGGCCGCTGAACCACTGTACAGGCTTTTTCCCTGGGAAATAAAACTAACAAACCACGGTTCTGGGTGTCAGTTTTCAGGACCCACTTGGCACTCTCAAACCAGACTAAGTGGGCACCGGTGCCACTTAGCGTCTGAGAAACATCCTGCGAGATGCGCAATTCCAGGAGGCACTCGGCAATTTAAGGCCGCAGGACCCTGAACCATTCTACAGGCTTTTTCCCTGGGAAAAAAAACTCAGAAGCCACTGTTCTGGGTGTCAGTTTTCAGGACCCACTTGACACTCTCAAACCAGACCAAGTTGGCACAGGTGCCACCTTGCGTCTGGGAGGCATCCTGCGAGAGGCGCAATTCCAGGAGGCACCCGGCAATTTAAGGCCGCAAGATTCTGAACGATTTTACCGGCTTTTTCCCTGGGAAACAAAACTCAGAAGCCACATTTCTGGGTGTCAGTTTTCAGGACCCACTTGGCACTCTCAAACCAGGCCATGTTGGCACTGGTGCCACCTTGCGTCTGGGAGGCATCCTGCGAGAGGCGCAATTCCAGGAGGCCCCCGGTAATTTAAGGCTGAAGGACCCTGAACCATTGTACAGGCTTTTTGCCTGGGAAACAAACCTCAGAAGCCACTGTTCTGGGTGTCAGTTTCCAGGACCCACTTGGCACTCTTAAACCAGATCAAGTTGGAACTGGTGCCACCTTGCGTCTGGGAGGCATCCTGCGAGAGGCCGAATTCCAGGAGGCACCCGGCAATTTAAGGCCTCAGGCCGCTGAACCATTGTACAGGCTTTTTCCCTGGGAAATAAAACTAACAAACCACGGTTCTGGGTGTCAGTTTTCAGGACCCACTTGGCACTCTCAAACCAGACTAAGTGGGCACCGGTGCCACTTAGCGTCTGAGAAACATCCTGCGAGAGGTGCAATTCCAGGAGGCACCCCGCAATTTAAGGCCGCAGGACCCTGAACCATTGTACAGGCTTTTTCCCTGGGAAACAAAACTCACAAGTCTCTGTTCTGGGTGTCAGTTTTCAGGACCCACTTGGCACTCTCAAACCAGACCAAGTTGGCACTGGTGCCACCTTGTGTCTGGGAGGCATCCTGCGAGATGCGCAATTCCAGGAGGCACTCGGCAATTTAAGGCCGCAGGACCCTGAACCATTGTACAGGCTTTTTCCCTGGGAAACAAAACTCAGAAGCCACTGTTCTGGGTGTCAGTTTGCAGGACCCACTTGGCACTCTCAAACCAGACCAAGTTGGCACTGGTGCCACCTTGCGTCTGGGAGGCATCCTGCGAGAAGCCGAATTCCAGGAGGCACCCGGCAATTTAAGGCCTCAGGCCCCTGAACCATTGTACAGGCTTTTTCCCTGGGAAACAAAACTCACAAGCCACTGGTCTGGGTGTCAGTTTTCAGGACCCACTTGGTAGTCTTAAACCAGACCAAGTTGGCACTGGTGCCACCTTGCGTCTGGGAGGCATCCTGCGAGAGGCTGAATTCCAGGAGGCACACGGAAATTTCAGGCCGCAGAACTCTGAACAATTGTAAAGGCTTTTTCCCTGGGAAACAAACCTCAGAAGCCACTGTTCTGGGTGTCAGTTTCCAGGACCCACTTGGCACTCTCAAACCAGACCAAATTGGCACTGGTGTCATTTTGCGTCTGGGAGGCATCCTGCCAGAGGTGGATCTCCAGGAGTCACCAGGCTATTTAAGGCGGTCTTACGCTGAACCATTGTACAGGCTTTTTCCCTGGGAAATAAAACTCAGAAGCCACTTTTCTGGGTGTCAGTTTTCAGGAGCCACTTGGCACTCTCAAACCAGACCACGCTGGCACTGTTGCCACCTTGCGTCTGGGAAATATCCTGCGAGAGGTGCAATTCCAGGAGGCACCCCGCAATTTAAGGCCGGAACATCCTGGACTGTTGTACAGGCTTGTTCCCTGGGAAACAAAAATCACAAGCCACTGGTCTGGGTGTCAGTTTGCAGGACCCACTTGACACTCTGAAACCAGACCAAGTTGGCACTGGTGCCACTTTGCGTCTGGGAGGCATCCTGCGAGAGGCCGAATTCCAGGAGGCACACGGAAATTTAAGGCCGCAGGGCCCTGAGGAGTTTTACAGGCTTTTTCCCTGGGAAACAAAACTCACAAGCCACTGTTCTGGGTGTCAGTTTGCAGGACCCACTTGGCACTCTCAAACCAGACCAAGTTGGCACTGGTGCCACCTTGCGTCTGGGAGGCATCCTGCGAGAGGCGCAATTCCAGGAGGCACCCGGCAATTTAAGCCCTGAGAACCCTGAACCATTGTACAGGCTTTTTCCCTGGGAAACAAAACTCAGATGCCACTGGTCTGGGTGTCAGTTTGCAGGACCCACTTGACACTCTGAAACCAGACCAAGTTGGCACTGGTGCCACCTTGCGTCTGGGAGGCATTCTGCGAGAGGCCGAATTCCAGGAGGCACCCGGCAATTTAAGGCCGCAGGACTCTGAGGAATTTACAGGCTTTATCCCTGGGAAACAAAACGCAGAAGCCACTGTTCTGGGTGTCAGTTTTCAGGACCCACTTGGCACTCTCAAACCAGACCAAGTTGGCACTGGTGCCACCTTGCGTCTGGGAGGCATCCTGCGAGAGGTGCAATTCCAGCAGGCACCCGGCAATTTAAGGCCTCAGGCCGCTGAACCACTGTACAGGCTTTTTCCCTGGGAAATAAAACTAACAAACCACGGTTCTGGGTGTCAGTTTTCAGGACCCACTTGGCACTCTCAAACCAGACTAAGTGGGCACCGGTGCCACTTAGCGTCTGAGAAACATCCTGCGAGAGGTGCAATTCCAGGAGGCACCCGGCAATTTAACGCTGCTGGACCCTGAACCATTGTACAGGCTTTTTCCCTGGGAAACAAAACTCACAAGTCTCTGTTCTGGGTGTCAGTTTTCAGGACCCACATGGCACTGTTTAACCAGACCAAGTTGGAACTGGTACCACCTTGCGTCTGGGAGGCATCCTGCGAGAGGCGGTTCTCCAGGAGACACCCGGCAATTTAAGGCCGCAGGACCCTGAACCATTCTACAGGCTTTTTCCCTGGGTAACAAAACGCAGAAGCCACTGTTCTGGGTTTCAGTTTGCAGGACCCACTTGGCACTCTCAAACTAGACCAAGTTGGCACTGGTGTAATTTTGCGTCTAGGAGGCATCCTGCGAGAGGCGGATCTCCAGGAGGCACCCGGCAATTTAAGGCCTCAGGCCCCTGAACCATTGTACAGGCTTTTTCCCTGGGAAACAAATCTCACAAGCCACTGTTCTGGGTGTCAGTTTGCAGGAGCCACCTTGCACTCTAAAACAAGACCAAGTTGGCACTGGTGCCACCTTGTTTCTGGGAGGCATCCTGCGAGAGGTGCAATTCCAGGAGGCACCCGGCAATTTATGGCCGCAGGACCCTGAACCATTGTACAGGCTTTTTCCCTGGGAAACAAAACTCAGAAGCCACTGTTCTGGGTGTCAGTTTGCAGGACCCACTTGGCACTCTCAAACCAGACCAAGTTGGCACGGCTGCCACCTTGCGCCTGGGAGGCATCCTGCGAGAGGCCGAATTCCAGGAGGCACCCGGCAATTTAAGGCCTCAGGGCCCTGAACCATTGTACAGGCTTTTACCCTGGGAAAGAAAACTCACAAGCCACTGTTCTGGGTGTCAGTTTTCAGGACCCACTTGGCACTCTTAAACCAGACCAAGATGGCTCTGGTGCCACCTGCCATCTGGGAGGCATCCTGCGAGAGGTGCAATTCCAGGAGACACCCGGCAATTTAAGGCTGCAGGACCCTGAACCATTGTACAGGCTTTTTCCCTGGGAAACAAAACTCACAAGCCACTGTTCTGGGTGTCAGTTTTCAGGACACACTTGGCACTCTCAAACCAGACCAAGTTGGCACTGGTGCCACCTTGCGTCTGGGAGGCATCCTGCGAGAGGTGCAATTCCAGCAGGCACCCGGCAATTTAAGGCCTCAGGCCGCTGAACCACTGTACAGGCTTTTTCCCTGGGAAATAAAACTAACAAACCACGGTTCTGGGTGTCAGTTTTCAGGACCCACTTGGCACTCTCAAACCAGACTAAGTGGGCACCGGTGCCACTTAGCGTCTGAGAAACATCCTGCAAGAGGTGCAATTCCAGGAGGCACCCGGCAATTTAACGCCGCTGGACCCTGAACCATTTTATAGGCTTTTTCCCTGGGAAACAAACTCACAAGTCTCTGTTCTGGGTGTCAGTTTTCAGGACCCACATGGCACTGTTTAACCAGACCAAGTTGGAACTGGTACCACCTTGCGTCTGGGAGGCATCCTGCGAGAGGCGGTTCTCCAGGAGACACCCGGCAATTTAAGGCCGCAGGAACCTGAACCATTCTACAGGCTTTTTCCCTGGGTAACAAAACGCAGAAGCCACTGTTCTGGGTTTCAGTTTGCAGGACCCACTTGGCACTCTCAAACTAGACCAAGTTGGCACTGGTGTAATTTTGCGTCTAGGAGGCATCCTGCGAGAGGCGGATCTCCAGGAGGCACCCGGCAATTTAAGGCCTCAGGCCCCTGAACCATTGTACAGGCTTTTTCCCTGGGAAACAAATCTCACAAGCCACTGTTCTGGGTGTCAGTTTTCAGGACCCACTTGGCACTCTCAAACCAGGCCAAGGTGGCACTGGTGCCACCTTGCATCTGGGAGGTATCCTGCGAGAGGCGGTTCTCCAGGAGACACCCGGCAATTTAAGGCCGCAGGACCCTGAACCATTCTACAGGCTTTTTCCCTGGGTAACAAAACGCAGAAGCCACTGTTCTGGGTGTCAGTTTGCAGGACCCACTTGGCACTCTCAAACTAGACCAAGTTGGCACTGGTGTAATTTTGCGTCTAGGAGGCATCCTGCGAGAGGCGGATCTCCAGGAGGCACCCGGCAATTTAAGGCCTCAGGCCCCTGAACCATTGTACAGGCTTTTTCCCTGGGAAACAAATCTCACAAGCCACTGGTCTGGGTGTCAGTTTGCAGGAGCCACCTTGCACTCTAAAACAAGACCAAGTTGGCACTGGTGCCACCTTGTTTCTGGGAGGCATCCTGCGAGAGGTGCAATTCCAGGAGGCACCCGGCAATTTATGGCCGCAGGACCCTGAACCATTGTACAGGCTTTTTCCCTGGGAAACAAAACTCAGAAGCCACTGTTCTGGGTGTCAGTTTTCAGGACCCACTTGGCACTCTCAAACCAGACCAAGTTGGCACGGCTGCCACCTTGCGCCTGGGAGGCATCCTGCGAGAGGCCGAATTCCAGGAGGCACCCGGCAATTTAAGGCCTCAGGGCCCTGAACCATTGTACAGGCTTTTACCCTGGGAAAGAAAACTCACAAGCCACTGTTCTGGGTGTCAGTTTTCAGGACCCACTTGGCACTCTTAAACCAGACCAAGATGGCTCTGGTGCCACCTGGCATCTGGGAGGCATCCTGCGAGAGGTGCAATTCCAGGAGACACCCGGCAATTTAAGGCTGCAGGACCCTGAACCATTGTACAGGCTTTTTCCCTGGGAAACAAAACTCAGAAGCCACTGTTCTGGGTGTCAGTTTTCAGGACACACTTGGCACTCTCAAACCAGACCAAGTTGGCACTGGTGCCACCTTGCGTCTGGGAGGCATCCTGCGAGAGGTGCAATTCCAGCAGGCACCCGGCAATTTAAGGCCTCAGGCCGCTGAACCACTGTACAGGCTTTTTCCCTGGGAAATAAAACTAACAAACCACGGTTCTGGGTGTCAGTTTTCAGGACCCACTTGGCACTCTCAAACCAGACTAAGTGGGCACCGGTGCCACTTAGCGTCTGAGAAACATCCTGCAAGAGGTGCAATTCCAGGAGGCACCCGGCAATTTAACGCCGCTGGACCCTGAACCATTTTATAGGCTTTTTCCCTGGGAAACAAAACTCACAAGTCTCTGTTCTGGGTGTCAGTTTTCAGGACCCACATGGCACTGTTTAACCAGACCAAGTTGGAACTGGTACCACCTTGCGTCTGGGAGGCATCCTGCGAGAGGCGGTTCTCCAGGAGACACCCGGCAATTTAAGGCCGCAGGACCCTGAACCATTCTACAGGCTTTTTCCCTGGGTAACAAAACGCAGAAGCCACTGTTCTGGGTTTCAGTTTGCAGGACCCACTTGGCACTCTCAAACTAGACCAAGTTGGCACTGGTGTAATTTTGCGTCTAGGAGGCATCCTGCGAGAGGCGGATCTCCAGGAGGCACCCGGCAATTTAAGGCCTCAGGCCCCTGAACCATTGTACAGGCTTTTTCCCTGGGAAACAAATCTCACAAGCCACTGTTCTGGGTGTCAGTTTTCAGGACCCACTTGGCACTCTCAAACCAGGCCAAGTTGGCACTGGTGCCTCCTTGCATCTGGGAGGCATCCTGCGAGAGGCGCAATTCCAGGAGTCACCCGGCAATTTAAGGCCGCAGGACCCTGAACCATTGTACAGGCTTTTTCCCTGGGAAACAAAACTCACAAGCCACTGTTCTGGGTGTCAGTTTGCAGGACCCACTTGGCACTCTTAAACCAGATCAAGTTGGAACTGGTGCCACCTTGCGTCTGGGAGGCATCCTGCGAGAGGCCGAATTCCAGGAGGCACCCGGCAATTTAAGGCCTCAGGCCGCTGAACCACTGTACAGGCTTTTTCCCTGGGAAATAAAACTAACAAACCACGGTTCTGGGTGTCAGTTTTCAGGACCCACTTGACACTCTGAAACCAGACCAAGTTGGCACTGGTGCCACTTTGCGTCTGGGAGGCATCCTGCGAGAGGCCGAATTCCAGGAGGCACACGGAAATTTAAGGCCGCAGGGCCCTGAGGAGTTTTACAGGCTTTTTCCCTGGGAAACAAAACTCACAAGCCACTGTTCTGGGTGTCAGTTTGCAGGACCCACTTGGCACTCTCAAACCAGACCAAGTTGGCACTGGTGCCACCTTGCGTCTGGGAGGCATCCTGCGAGAGGCGCAATTCCAGGAGGCACCCGGCAATTTAAGCCCTGAGAACCCTGAACCATTGTACAGGCTTTTTCCCTGGGAAATAAAACTAACAAACCACGGTTCTGGGTGTCAGTTTTCAGGACCCACTTGGCACTCTCAAACCAGACTAAGTGGGCACCGGTGCCACTTAGCGTCTGAGAAACATCCTGCGAGAGGTGCAATTCCAGGAGGCACCCGGCAATTTAACGCTGCTGGACCCTGAACCATTGTACAGGCTTTTTCCCTGGGAAACAAAACTCACAAGTCTCTGTTCTGGGTGTCAGTTTTCAGGACCCACATGGCACTGTTTAACCAGACCAAGTTGGAACTGGTACCACCTTGCGTCTGGGAGGCATCCTGCGAGAGGCGGTTCTCCAGGAGACACCCGGCAATTTAAGGCCGCAGGACCCTGAACCATTCTACAGGCTTTTTCCCTGGGTAACAAAACGCAGAAGCCACTGTTCTGGGTTTCAGTTTGCAGGACCCACTTGGCACTCTCAAACTAGACCAAGTTGGCACTGGTGTAATTTTGCGTCTAGGAGGCATCCTGCGAGAGGCGGATCTCCAGGAGGCACCCGGCAATTTAAGGCCTCAAGCCCCTGAACCATTGTACAGGCTTTTTCCCTGGGAAACAAATCTCACAAGCCACTGTTCTGGGTGTCAGTTTGCAGGAGCCACCTTGCACTCTAAAACAAGACCAAGTTGGCACTGGTGCCACCTTGTTTCTGGGAGGCATCCTGCGAGAGGTGCAATTCCAGGAGGCACTTGGCAATTTATGGCCGCAGGACCCTGAACCATTGTACAGGCTTTTTCCCTGGGAAACAAAACTCAGAAGCCACTGTTCTGGGTGTCAGTTTGCAGGACCCACTTGGCACTCTCAAACCAGAGCAAGTTGGCACGGCTGCCACCTTGCGCCTGGGAGGCATCCTGCGAGAGGCCGAATTCCAGGAGGCACCCGGCAATTTAAGGCCTCAGGGCCCTGAACCATTGTGCAGGCTTTTACCCTGGGAAAGAAAACTCACAAGCCACTGTTCTGGGTGTCAGTTTTCAGGACCCACTTGGCACTCTTAAACCAGACCAAGATGGCTCTGGTGCCACCTGCCATCTGGGAGGCATCCTGCGAGAGGTGCAATTCCAGGAGACACCCGGCAATTTAAGGCTGCAGGACCCTGAACCATTGTACAGGCTTTTTCCCTGGGAAATAAAACTAACAAACCACGGTTCTGGGTGTCAGTTTTCAGGACCCACTTGGCACTCTCAAACCAGACTAAGTGGGCACCGGTGCCACTTAGCGTCTGAGAAACATCCTGCAAGAGGTGCAATTCCAGGAGGCACCCGGCAATTTAACGCCGCTGGACCCTGAACCATTTTATAGGCTTTTTCCCTGGGAAACAAAACTCACAAGTCTCTGTTCTGGGTGTCAGTTTTCAGGACCCACATGGCACTGTTTAACCAGACCAAGTTGGAACTGGTACCACCTTGCGTCTGGGAGGCATCCTGCGAGAGGCGGTTCTCCAGGAGACACCCGGCAATTTAAGGCCGCAGGACCCTGAACCATTCTACAGGCTTTTTCCCTGGGTAACAAAACGCAGAAGCCACTGTTCTGGGTTTCAGTTTGCAGGACCCACTTGGCACTCTCAAACTAGACCAAGTTGGCACTGGTGTAATTTTGCGTCTAGGAGGCATCCTGCGAGAGGCGGATCTCCAGGAGGCACCCGGCAATTTAAGGCCTCAGGACCCTGAACCATTGTACAGGCTTTTTCCCTGGGAAACAAATCTCACAAGCCACTGTTCTGGGTGTCAGTTTTCAGGACCCACTTGGCACTCTCAAACCAGGCCAAGTTGGCACTGGTGCCACCTTGCATCTGGGAGGCATCCTGCGAGAGGCGCAATTCCAGGAGTCACCCGGCAATTTAAGGCCGCAGGACCCTGAACCATTGTACAGGCTTTTTCCCTGGGAAACAAAACTCACAAGCCACTGTTCTGGGTGTCAGTTTGCAGGACCCACTTGGCACTCTTAAACCAGATCAAGTTGGAACTGGTGCCACCTTGCGTCTGGGAGGCATCCTGCGAGAGGCCGAATACCAGGAGGCACCCGGCAATTTAAGGCCTCAGGCCGCTGAACCACTGTACAGGCTTTTTCCCTGGGAAATAAAACTAACAAACCACGGTTCTGGGTGTCAGTTTTCAGGACCCAATTGGCACTCTCAAACCAGACTAAGTGGGCACCGGTGCCACTTAGCGTCTGAGAAACATCCTGCAAGAGGTGCAATTCCAGGAGGCACCCGGCAATTTAACGCCGCTGGACCCTGAACCATTGTACAGGCTTTTTCCCTGGGAAACAAAACTCACAAGTCTCTGTTCTGGGTGTCAGTTTTCAGGACCCACATGGCACTGTTTAACCAGACCAAGTTGGAACTGGTACCACCTTGCGTCTGGGAGGCATCCTGCGAGAGGCGGTTCTCCAGGAGACACCCGGCAATTTAAGGCCTCAGGCCCCTGAACCATTGTACAGGCTTTTTCCCTGGGAAACAAAACTCAGAAGCCACTGTTCTGGGTGTCAGTTTGCAGGACCCACTTGGAACTCTTAAACCAGACCAAGTTGGCACTGGTGCCACCTTGCGTCTGGGAGGCATTCTGCGAGAGGCCGAATTACAGGAGGCACCCGGCAATTTAAGGCCTCAGGCCCCTGAACCATTGTGCAGGCTTGTTCCCTGGGAAACAAAACTCACAAGCCACTGTTCTGGGTGTCAGTTTTCAGGACCCAATTGGCACTCTTAAACCAGACCAAGATGGCTCTGGTGCCACTTAGCGTCTGAGAAACATCCTGCGAGAGGTGCAATTCCAGGAGGCACCCGGCAATTTAACGCCGCAGGACCCTGAACCATTGTACAGGCTTTTTCCCTGGGAAACAAAACTCACAAGTCTCTGTTCTGGGTGTCAGTTTTCAGGACCCACTTGGCACTCTCAAACCAGACCAAGTTGGCACTGGTGCCACTTTGCGTCTGGGAGGCATCCTGCGAGAGGCCGAATTCCAGGAGGCACACGGAAATTTAAGGCCGCAGGACCCTGAGGAATTTTACAGGCTTTTTCCCTGGGAAAACAAAACTCAGAAGCCACTGTTCTGGGTGTCAGTTTCCAGGACCCACTTGGCACTCTCAAACCAGACCAAGTTAGCACTGGTGCCACCTTGCGTCTGGGAGGCATCCTGCGAGAGGCGGAATTCCAGGAGGCACCCGGATATTTATGGCCGCAGGACCCTGAACCATTGTACAGGCTTTTTCCCTGGGAAACAAAACTCAGAAGACACTGTTCTGGGTGTCAGTTTTCAGGACCCACTTGGCACTCTCAAACCAGACCAAGTAGGCACGGCTGCCACTTTGCGTCTGGGAGGCATCCTGCGAGAGGCTGAATTCCAGGAGGCACCCGGCAATTTAAGGCGGCAGGACCCTGAACCATTGTACAGGCTTTTTCCCTGGGGAATAAAACCAACAAACCACTGTTCTGGGTGTCAGTTTTCAGGACCCACTTGGAACTCCTAAACCAGACCAAGTTGGCACTGGTGCCACCTTGTGTCTGGGAGGCATCCTGCGAGAGGTGCAATTCAAGGAGGCACCCGGCAATTTCAGGCCGCAGGACCCTGAACCATTCTACAGGCTTTTTCCTTGGGAAACAAAACTCACAAGCCACTGTTCTGGGTGTCAGTTTGCAGGACCCACTTGGCACTCTTAAACCAGATCAAGTTGGAACTGGTGCCACCTTGCGTCTGGGAGGCATCCTGCGAGAGGCCGAATTCCAGGAGGCACCCGGCAATTTAAGGCCTCAGGCCGCTGAACCACTGTACAGGCTTTTTCCCTGGGAAATAAAACTAACAAACCACGGTTCTGGGTGTCAGTTTTCAGGACCCACTTGGCACTCTCAAACCAGACTAAGTGGGCACCGGTGCCACTTAGCGTCTGAGAAACATCCTGCGAGAGGTGCAATTCCAGGAGGCACCCCGCAATTTAAGGCCGCAGGACCCTGAACCATTGTACAGGCTTTTTCCCTGGGAAACAAAACCCACAAGTCTCTGTTCTGGGTGTCAGTTTTCAGGACCCACTTGGCACTCTCAAACCAGACCAAGTTGGCACTGGTGCCACCTTGTGTCTGGGAGGCATCCTGCGAGATGCGCAATTCCAGGAGGCACTCGGCAATTTAAGGCCGCAGGACCCTGAACCATTCTACAGACTTTTTCCCTGGGAAACAAAACTCAGAAGCCACTGTTCTGGGTGTCAGTTTGCAGGACCCACTTGGCACTCTCAAACCAGACCAAGTTGGCACTGGTGCCACCTTGCGTCTGGGAGGCATCCTGCGAGAGGCCGAATTCCAGGAGGCACCCGGCAATTTAAGGCCTCAGGCCCCTGAACCATTGTACAGGCTTTTTCCCTGGGAAACAAAACTCAGAAGCCACTGTTCTGGGTGTCAGTTTTCAGGACCCACTTGGTAGTCTTAAACCAGACCAAGTTGGCACTGGTGCCACTTTGCGTCTGGGAGGCATCCTGCGAGAGGCTGAATTCCAGGAGGCACACGGAAATTTCAGGCCGCAGAACTCTGAACAATTGTAAAGGCTTTTTCCCTGGGAAACAAACCTCAGAAGCCACTGTTCTGGGTGTCAGTTTCCAGGACCCACTTGGCACTCTCAAACCAGACCAAATTGGCACTGGTGTCATTTTGCGTCTGGGAGGCATCCTGCCAGAGGTGGATCTCCAGGAGTCACCAGGCTATTTAAGGCGGTATTACGCTGAACCATTGTACAGGCTTTTTCCCTGGGAAATAAAACTCAGAAGCCACTTTTCTGGGTGTCAGTTTTCAGGAGCCACTTGGCACTCTCAAACCAGACCACGTTGGCACTGTTGCCACCTTGCGTCTGGGAAATATCCTGCGAGAGGTGTAATTCCAGGAGGCACCCCGCAATTTAAGGCCGGAACACCCTGGACTGTTGTACAGGCTTGTTCCCTGGGAAACAAAACTCACAAGCCACTGGTCTGGGTGTCAGTTTGCAGGACCCACTTGACACTCTGAAACCAGACCAAGTTGGCACTGGTGCCACTTTGCGTCTGGGAGGCATCCTGCGAGAGGCCGAATTCCAGGAGGCACACGGAAATTTAAGGCCGCAGGGCCCTGAGGAGTTTTACAGGCTTTTTCCCTGGGAAACAAAACTCACAAGCCACTGTTCTGGGTGTCAGTTTGCAGGACCCACTTGGCACTCTCAAACCAGACCAAGTTGGCACTGGTGCCACCTTGCGTCTGGGAGGCATCCTGCGAGAGGCGCAATTCCAGGAGGCACCCGGCAATTTAAGCCCTAAGAACCCTGAACCATTGTACAGGCTTTTTCCCTGGGAAACAAAACTCAGATGCCACTGGTCTGGGTGTCAGTTTGCAGGACCCACTTGACACTCTCAAACCAGACCAAGTTGGCACTGGTGCCACCTTGCGTCTGGGAGGCATCCTGCGAGAGGCCGAATTCCAGGAGGCACCCGGCAATTTAAGGCCGCAGGACTCTGAGGAATTTACAGGCTTTTTCCCTGGGAAACAAAACGCAGAAGCCACTGTTCTGGGTGTCAGTTTGCAGGACACACTTGGCACTCTCAAACCAGACCAAGTTGGCACTGGTGCCACCTTGCGTCTGGGAGGCATCCTGCGAGAGGTGCAATTCCAGCAGGCACCCGGCAATTTAAGGCCTCAGGCCGCTGAACCACTGTACAGGCTTTTTCCCTGGGAAATAAAACTAACAAACCACGGTTCTGGGTGTCAGTTTTCAGGACCCACTTGGCACTCTCAAACCAGACTAAGTGGGCACCGGTGCCACTTAGCGTCTGAGAAACATCCTGCGAGAGGTGCAATTCCAGGAGGCACCCGGCAATTTAACGCTGCTGGACCCTGAACCATTGTACAGGCTTTTTCCCTGGGAAACAAAACTCACAAGTCTCTGTTCTGGGTGTCAGTTTTCAGGACCCACATGGCACTGTTTAACCAGACCAAGTTGGAACTGGTACCACCTTGCGTCTGGGAGGCATCCTGCGAGAGGCGGTTCTCCAGGAGACACCCGGCAATTTAAGGCCGCAGGACCCGGAACCATTCTACAGGCTTTTTCCCTGGGTAACAAAACGCAGAAGCCACTGTTCTGGGTTTCAGTTTGCAGGACCCACTTGGCACTCTCAAACTAGACCAAGTTGGCACTGGTGTAATTTTGCGTCTAGGAGGCATCCTGCGAGAGGCGGATCTCCAGGAGGCACCCGGCAATTTAAGGCCTCAGGCCCCTGAACCATTGTACAGGCTTTTTCCCTGGGAAACAAATCTCACAAGCCACTGTTCTGGGTGTCAGTTTGCAGGAGCCACCTTGCACTCTAAAAGAAGACCAAGTTGGCACTGGTGCCACCTTGTTTCTGGGAGGCATCCTGCGAGAGGTGCAATTCCAGGAGGCACCCGGCAATTTATGGCCGCAGGACCCTGAACCATTGTACAGGCTTTTTCCCTGGGAAACAAAACTCAGAAGCCACTGTTCTGGGTGTCAGTTTCCAGGACCCACTTGGCACTCTCAAACCAGACCAAGTTGGCACGGCTGCCACCTTGCGCCTGGGAGGCATCCTGCGAGAGGCCGAATTACAGGAGGCACCCGGCAATTTAAGGCCTCAGGGCCCTGAACCATTGTACAGGCTTTTACCCTGGGAAAGAAAACTCACAAGCCACTGTTCTGGGTGTCAGTTTTCAGGACCCACTTGGCACTCTTAAACCAGACCAAGATGGCTCTGGTGCCACCTGCCATCTGGGAGGCATCCTGCGAGAGGTGCAATTCCAGGAGACACCTGGCAATTTAAGGCTGCAGGACCCTGAACCATTGTACAGGCTTTTTCCCTGGGAAACAAAACTCACAAGTCTCTGTTCTGGGTGTCAGTTTTCAGGACACACTTGGCACTCTCAAACCAGACCAAGTTGGCACTGGTGCCACCTTGCGTCTGGGAGGCATCCTGCGAGAGGTGCAATTCCAGGAGGCACCCGGCAATTTAAGGCCTCAGGCCGCTGAACCACTGTACAGGCTTTTTCCCTGGGAAATAAAACTAACAAACCACGGTTCTGGGTGTCAGTTTGCAGGACCCACTTGGCACTCTTAAACCAGATCAAGTTGGAACTGGTGCCACCTTGCGTCTGGGAGGCATCCTGCGAGAGGCCGAATTCCAGGAGGCACCCCGCAATTTAAGGCCTCAGGCCGCTGAACCACTGTACAGGCTTTTTCCCTGGGAAATAAAACTAACAAACCACGGTTCTGGGTGTCAGTTTTCAGGACCCACTTGGCACTCTCAAACCAGACTAAGTGGGCACCGGTGCCACTTAGCGTCTGAGAAACATCCTGCGAGAGGTGCAATTCCAGGAGGCACCCGGCAATTTAACGCCGCTGGACCCTGAACCATTGTACAGGCTTTTTCCCTGGGAAACAAAACTCACAAGTCTCTGTTCTGGGTGTCAGTTTTCAGGACCCACATGGCACTGTTTAACCAGACCAAGTTGGAACTGGTACCACCTTGCGTCTGGGAGGCATCCTGCGAGAGGCGGTTCTCCAGGAGACACCCGGCAATTTAAGGCCTCAGGCCCCTGAACCATTGTACAGGCTTTTTCCCTGGGAAACAAAACTCAGAAGCCACTGTTCTGGGTGTCAGTTTGCAGGACCCACTTGGAACTCTTAAACCAGACCAAGTTGGCACTGGTGCCACCTTGCGTCTGGGAGGCATTCTGCGAGAGGCCGAATTACAGGAGGCACCCGGCAATTTAAGGCCTCAGGCCCCTGAACCATTGTGCAGGCTTGTTCCCTGGGAAACAAAACTCACAAGCCACTGTTCTGGGTGTCAGTTTTCAGGACCCAATTGGCACTCTTAAACCAGACCAAGATGGCTCTGGTGCCACTTAGCGTCTGAGAAACATCCTGCGAGAGGCGCAATTCCAGGAGGCACCCGGCAATTTAACGCCGCAGGACCCTGAACCATTGTACAGGCTTTTTCCCTGGGAAACAAAACTCACAAGTCTCTGTTCTGGGTGTCAGTTTTCAGGACCCACTTGGCACTCTCAAACCAGACCAAGTTAGCACTGGTGCCACCTTGCGTCTGGGAGGCATCCTGCGAGAGGCGGAATTCCAGGAGGCACCCGGATATTTATGGCCGCAGGACCCTGAACCATTGTACAGGCTTTTTCCCTGGGAAACAAAACTCACAAGCCACTGTTCTGGGTGTCAGTTTTCAGGACCCACTTGGCACTCTCAAACCAGACCAAGTAGGCACGGCTGCCACTTTGCGTCTGGGAGGCATCCTGCGAGAGGCCGAATTCCAGGAGGCACCCGGCAATTTAAGGCCGCAGGACCCTGAACCATTGTACAGGCTTTTTCCCTGGGAAATAAAACTAACAAACCACTGTTCTGGGTGTCAGTTTTCAGGACCCACTTGGAACTCTTAAACCAGACCAAGTTGGCACTGGTGCCACCTGGTGTCTAGGAGGCATCCTGCGAGAGGTGCAATTCCAGGAGGCACCCGGCAATTTCAGGCCGCAGGACCCTGAACCATTCTACAGGCTTTTTCCTTGGGAAACAAAACTCACAAGCCACTGTTCTGGGTGTCAGTTTGCAGGACCCACTTGGCACTCTTAAACCAGATCAAGTTGGAACTGGTGCCACCTTGCGTCTGGGAGGCATCCTGCGAGAGGCGGAATTACAGGAGGCACCCGGCAATTTAAGGCCGCAGGACCCTGAACCATTGTACAGGCTTTTTCCCTGGGAAACAAAACTCAGAAGCCACTGTTCTGGGTGTCAGTTTGCAGGACCCACTTGGCACTCTCAAACCAGGCCAAGTTGGCACTGGTGTCATTTTGCGTCTGGGAGGCATCCTGCGAGAGGTGCAATTCCAGGAGGCACCCGGCAATTTAAGGCCGCAGGACCCTGAACCATTGTACAGGCTTTTTCCCTGGGAAACAAAACTCACAAGCCACTGTTCTGGGTGTCAGTTTGCAGGACCCACTTGGCACTCTTAAATCAGATCAAGTTGGAACTGCTGCCACCTTGAGTCTGGGAGGCATCCAGCGAGAGGCCGAATTCCAGGAGGCACCCGGCAATTTAAGGCCTCAGGCCCCTGAACCACTGTACAGGCTTTTTCCCTGGGAAATAAAACTAACAAACCACGGTTCTGGGTGTCAGTTTTCAGGACCCACTTGGCACTCTTAAACCAGACCAAGATGGCTCTGTTGCCACTTAGCGTCTGAGAAACATCCTGCGAGACGTGCAAGTCCAGGAGGCACCCGGCAATTTAACGCCGCAGGACCCTGAACCATTGTACAGGCTTTTTCCCTGGGAAACAAAACTCACAAGTCTCTGTTCTGGGTGTCAGTTTTCAGGACCCACTTGGCACTCTTAAACCAGACCAAGATGGCTCTGGTGCCACCTGCCATCTGGGAGGCATCCTGCGAGAGGTGCAATTCCAGGAGACACCTGGCAATTTAAGGCTGCAGGACCCTGAACCATTGTACAGGCTTTTTCCCTGGGAAACAAAACTCACAAGTCTCTGTTCTGGGTGTCAGTTTTCAGGACACACTTGGCACTCTCAAACCAGACCAAGTTGGCACTGGTGCCACCTTGCGTCTGGGAGGCATCCTGCGAGAGGTGCAATTCCAGGAGGCACCCGGCAATTTAAGGCCTCAGGCCGCTGAACCACTGTACAGGCTTTTTCCCTGGGAAATAAAACTAACAAACCACGGTTCTGGGTGTCAGTTTGCAGGACCCACTTGGCACTCTTAAACCAGATCAAGTTGGAACTGGTGCCACCTTGCGTCTGGGAGGCATCCTGCGAGAGGCCGAATTCCAGGAGGCACCCCGCAATTTAAGGCCTCAGGCCGCTGAACCACTGTACAGGCTTTTTCCCTGGGAAATAAAACTAACAAACCACGGTTCTGGGTGTCAGTTTTCAGGACCCACTTGGCACTCTCAAACCAGACTAAGTGGGCACCGGTGCCACTTAGCGTCTGAGAAACATCCTGCGAGAGGTGCAATTCCAGGAGGCACCCGGCAATTTAACGCCGCTGGACCCTGAACCATTGTACAGGCTTTTTCCCTGGGAAACAAAACTCACAAGTCTCTGTTCTGGGTGTCAGTTTTCAGGACCCACATGGCACTGTTTAACCAGACCAAGTTGGAACTGGTACCACCTTGCGTCTGGGAGGCATCCTGCGAGAGGCGGTTCTCCAGGAGACACCCGGCAATTTAAGGCCTCAGGCCCCTGAACCATTGTACAGGCTTTTTCCCTGGGAAACAAAACTCAGAAGCCACTGTTCTGGGTGTCAGTTTGCAGGACCCACTTGGAACTCTTAAACCAGACCAAGTTGGCACTGGTGCCACCTTGCGTCTGGGAGGCATTCTGCGAGAGGCCGAATTACAGGAGGCACCCGGCAATTTAAGGCCTCAGGCCCCTGAACCATTGTGCAGGCTTGTTCCCTGGGAAACAAAACTCACAAGCCACTGTTCTGGGTGTCAGTTTTCAGGACCCAATTGGCACTCTTAAACCAGACCAAGATGGCTCTGGTGCCACTTAGCGTCTGAGAAACATCCTGCGAGAGGCGCAATTCCAGGAGGCACCCGGCAATTTAACGCCGCAGGACCCTGAACCATTGTACAGGCTTTTTCCCTGGGAAACAAAACTCACAAGTCTCTGTTCTGGGTGTCAGTTTTCAGGACCCACTTGGCACTCTCAAACCAGACCAAGTTAGCACTGGTGCCACCTTGCGTCTGGGAGGCATCCTGCGAGAGGCGGAATTCCAGGAGGCACCCGGATATTTATGGCCGCAGGACCCTGAACCATTGTACAGGCTTTTTCCCTGGGAAACAAAACTCACAAGCCACTGTTCTGGGTGTCAGTTTTCAGGACCCACTTGGCACTCTCAAACCAGACCAAGTAGGCACGGCTGCCACTTTGCGTCTGGGAGGCATCCTGCGAGAGGCCGAATTCCAGGAGGCACCCGGCAATTTAAGGCCGCAGGACCCTGAACCATTGTACAGGCTTTTTCCCTGGGAAATAAAACTAACAAACCACTGTTCTGGGTGTCAGTTTTCAGGACCCACTTGGAACTCTTAAACCAGACCAAGTTGGCACTGGTGCCACCTGGTGTCTAGGAGGCATCCTGCGAGAGGTGCAATTCCAGGAGGCACCCGGCAATTTCAGGCCGCAGGACCCTGAACCATTCTACAGGCTTTTTCCTTGGGAAACAAAACTCACAAGCCACTGTTCTGGGTGTCAGTTTGCAGGACCCACTTGGCACTCTTAAACCAGATCAAGTTGGAACTGGTGCCACCTTGCGTCTGGGAGGCATCCTGCGAGAGGCGGAATTACAGGAGGCACCCGGCAATTTAAGGCCGCAGGACCCTGAACCATTGTACAGGCTTTTTCCCTGGGAAACAAAACTCAGAAGCCACTGTTCTGGGTGTCAGTTTGCAGGACCCACTTGGCACTCTCAAACCAGGCCAAGTTGGCACTGGTGTCATTTTGCGTCTGGGAGGCATCCTGCGAGAGGTGCAATTCCAGGAGGCACCCGGCAATTTAAGGCCGCAGGACCCTGAACCATTGTACAGGCTTTTTCCCTGGGAAACAAAACTCACAAGCCACTGTTCTGGGTGTCAGTTTGCAGGACCCACTTGGCACTCTTAAATCAGATCAAGTTGGAACTGCTGCCACCTTGAGTCTGGGAGGCATCCAGCGAGAGGCCGAATTCCAGGAGGCACCCGGCAATTTAAGGCCTCAGGCCCCTGAACCACTGTACAGGCTTTTTCCCTGGGAAATAAAACTAACAAACCACGGTTCTGGGTGTCAGTTTTCAGGACCCACTTGGCACTCTTAAACCAGACCAAGATGGCTCTGTTGCCACTTAGCGTCTGAGAAACATCCTGCGAGACGTGCAAGTCCAGGAGGCACCCGGCAATTTAACGCCGCAGGACCCTGAACCATTGTACAGGCTTTTTCCCTGGGAAACAAAACTCACAAGTCTCTGTTCTGGGTGTCAGTTTTCAGGACCCAGTTGGCACTCTCAAACCAGACCAAGTTGGCACTGGTGCCACTTTGCGTCTGGGAGGCATCCTGCGAGAGGCCGAATTCCAGGAGGCACACGGAAATTTAAGGCCGCAGGACCCTGAGGAATTTTACAGGCTTTTTCCCTGGGAAAACAAAACTCAGAAGCCACTGTTCTGGGTGTCAGTTTCCAGGACCCACTTGGCACTCTCAAACCAGACCAAGTTAACACTGGTGCCACCTTGCGTCTGGGAGGCATCCTGCGAGAGGCGGAATTCCAGGAGGCACCCGGCAATTTAAGGCCGCAGGACTCTGAGGAATTTACAGGCTTTTTCCCTGGGAAACAAAACTCACAAGCCACTGTTCTGGGTGTCAGTTTTCAGGACCCACTTGGCACTCTCAAACCAGACTAAGTGGGCACCGGTGCCACTTAGCGTCTGAGAAACATCCTGCGAGAGGTGCAATTCCAGGAGGCACCCGGCAATTTAACGCTGCTGGACCCTGAACCATTGTACAGGCTTTTTCCCTGGGAAACAAAACTCACAAGTCTCTGTTCTGGGTGTCAGTTTTCAGGACCCACATGGCACTGTTTAACCAGACCAAGTTGGAACTGGTACCACCTTGCGTCTGGGAGGCATCCTGCGAGAGGCGGTTCTCCAGGAGACACCCGGCAATTTAAGGCCGCAGGACCCTGAACCATTCTACAGGCTTTTTCCCTGGGTAACAAAACGCAGAAGCCACTGTTCTGGGTTTCAGTTTGCAGGACCCACTTGGCACTCTCAAACTAGACCAAGTTGGCACTGGTGTAATTTTGCGTCTAGGAGGCATCCTGCGAGAGGCGGATCTCCAGGAGGCACCCGGCAATTTAAGGCCTCAGGCCCCTGAACCATTGTACAGGCTTTTTCCCTGGGAAACAAATCTCACAAGCCACTGTTCTGGGTGTCAGTTTGCAGGAGCCACCTTGCACTCTAAAACAAGACCAAGTTGGCACTGGTGCCACCTTGTTTCTGGGAGGCATCCTGCGAGAGGTGCAATTCCAGGAGGCACCCGGCAATTTATGGCCGCAGGACCCTGAACCATTGTACAGGCTTTTTCCCTGGGAAACAAAACTCAGAAGCCACTGTTCTGGGTGTCAGTTTTCAGGACCCACTTGGCACTCTCAAACCAGACCAAGTTGGCACAGGTGCCACCTTGCGTCTGGGAGGCATCCTGCGAGAGGCGGATCTCCAGGAGGCACCCGGCAATTGAAGGCCGCAGGACCCAGAACCATTCTACAGGATTTTTCCCTGGGAAACAAAACGCAGAAGCCACTGTTCTGGGTTTCAGTTTGCAGGACCCACTTGGCACTCTCAAACTAGACCAAGTTGGCACTGGTGTAATTTTGCGTCTGGGAGGCATCCTGCGAGAGGCGGAATTCCAGGAGACACCCGGCAATTTATGGCCGCAGGACCCTGAACCATTCTACAGGCTTTTTCCCTGGGAAACAAAACTCACAAGCCACTGTTCTGGGTGTCAGTTTTCAGGACCCACTTGGCACTCTCAAACCAGACCAAGTTGGCTCGGCTGCCACTTTGCGTCTGGGAGGCATCCTGCGAGAGGCCGAATTCCAGGAGGCACCCGGCAATTTATGGCCGCAGGACCCTGAACCATTGTACAGGCTTTTTCCCTGGGAAACAAAACTCAGAAGCCACTGTTCTGGGTGTCAGTTTTCAGGACCCACTTGGCACTCTTTAACCAGACCAAGATGGCTCTGGTGCCACCTGCCATCCGGGAGGCATCCTGCAAGAGGTGCAATTCCAGGAGACACCCGGCAATTTAAGGCTGCAGGACCCTGAACCATTGTACAGGCTTTTTCCCTGGGAAACAAAACTCAGAAGCCACTGTTCTGGGTGTCAGTTTTCAGGACCCACTTGGCACTCTTTAACCAGACCAAGTTGGAACTGGTACCACCTTGCGTCTGGGAGGCATCCTGCGAGAGGCGGATCTCCAGGAGGCACCCGGCAATTTAAGGCCGAAGGACCCTGAACCATTGTACAGGCTTTTTCCCTGGGAAACAAAACTCAGAAGCCACTGTTCTGGGTGTCAGTTTGCAGGACCCACTTGGCACTCTTAAACCAGATCAAGTTGGAACTGGTGCCACCTTGCGTCTGGGAGGCATCCTGCGAGAGGCCGAATTCCAGGAGGCACCCGGCAATTTAAGGCCTCAGGCCGCTGAACCACTGTACAGGCTTTTTCCCTGGGAAATAAAACTAACAAACCATGGTTCTGGGTGTCAGTCTTCAGGACCCACTTGGCACTCTCAAACCAGACTAAGTGGGCACCGGTGCCACTTAGCGTCTGAGAAACATCCTGCGAGAGGTGCAATTCCAGGAGGCACCCGGCAATTTAAGGCCGCAGGACCCTGAGCCATTGTACAGGCTTTTTCCCTGGGAAGCAAAACTCACAAGTCTCTGTTCTGGGTGTCAGTTTTCAGGACCCACTTGGCACTCTTTAACCAGACCAAGTTGGAACTGGTACCACCTTGCGTCTGGGAGGCATCCTGCGAGAGGCGGATCTCCAGGAGGCACCCGGCAATTTAAGGCCGCAGGACCCTGAACCATTCTACAGGCTTTTTCCCTGGGAAACAAAACGCAGAAGCCACTGTTCTGGGTGTCAGTTTGCAGGACCCACTTTGAACTCTTAAACCAGACCAAGTTGGCACTGGTGCCACCTTGCGTCTGGGAGGCATCCTGCGAGAGGCCGAATTACAGGAGGCACCCGGCAATTTAAGGCCTCAGGCCCCTGAACCATTGTGCAGGCTTGTTCCCTGGGAAACAAAACTCACAAGCCACTGTTCTGGGTGTCAGTTTTCAGGACCCAATTGGCACTCTTAAACCAGACCAAGATGGCTCTGGTGCCACTTAGCGTCTGAGAAACATCCTGCGAGACGTGCAATTCCAGGAGGCACCCGGCAATTTAACGCCGCAGGACCCTGAACCATTGTACAGGCTTTTTCCCTGGGAAACAAAACTCACAAGTCTCTGTTCTGGGTGTCAGTTTTCAGGACCCAGTTGGCACTCTCAAACCAGACCAAGTTGGCACTGGTGCCACTTTGCGTCTGGGAGGCATCCTGCGAGAGGCCGAATTCCAGGAGGCACACGGAAATTTAAGGCCGCAGGACCCTGAGGAATTTTACAGGCTTTTTCCCTGGGAAAACAAAACTCAGAAGCCACTGTTCTGGGTGTCAGTTTCCAGGACCCACTTGGCACTCTCAAACCAGACCAAGTTAACACTGGTGCCACCTTGCGTCTGGGAGGCATCCTGCGAGAGGCGGAATTCCAGGAGGCACCCGGCAATTTAAGGCCGCAGGACTCTGAGGAATTTACAGGCTTTTTCCCTGGGAAACAAAACTCACAAGTCTCTGTTCTGGGTGTCAGTTTTCAGGACGCACATGGCACTGTTTAACCAGACCAAGTTGGAACTGGTACCACCTTGCGTCTGGGAGGCATCCTGCGAGAGGCGGTTCTCCAGGAGACACCCGGCAATTTAAGGCCGCAGGACCCTGAACCATTCTACAGGCTTTTTCCCTGGGTAACAAAACGCAGAAGCCACTGTTCTGGGTTTCAGTTTGCAGGACCCACTTGGCACTCTCAAACTAGACCAAGTTGGCACTGGTGTAATTTTGCGTCTAGGAGGCATCCTGCGAGAGGCGGATCTCCAGGAGGCACCCGGCAATTTAAGGCCTAAGGGCCCTGAACCATTGTACAGGCTTTTTCCCTGGGAAACAAATCTCACAAGCCACTGTTCTGGGTGTCAGTTTGCAGGAGCCACCTTGCACTCTAAAACAAGACCAAGTTGGCACTGGTGCCACCTTGTTTCTGGGAGGCATCCTGCGAGAGGTGCAATTCCAGGAGGCACCCGGCAATTTATGGCCGCAGGACCCTGAACCATTGTACAGGCTTTTTCCCTGGGAAACAAAACTCAGAAGCCACTGTTCTGGGTGTCAGTTTTCAGGACCCACTTGGCACTCTCAAACCAGGCCAAGTTGGCACTGGTGCCACCTTGCATCTGGGAGGCATCCTGCGAGAGGCGCAATTCCAGGCGGCACCCGGCAATTTAAGGCCGCAGGACCCTGAACCATTGTACAGGCTTTTTCCCTGGGAAACAAAACTCACAAGCCACTGTTCTGGGTGTCAGTTTGCAGGACCCACTTGGCACTCTTAAACCAGATCAAGTTGGAACTGGTGCCACCTTGCGTCTGGGAAACATCCTGCGAGAGGCCGAATTCCAGGAGGCACCCGGCAATTTAAGGCCTCAGGCCGCTGAACCACTGTACAGGCTTTTTCCCTGGGAAATAAAACTAACAAACCACGGTTCTGGGTGTCAGTTTTCAGGACCCACTTGGCACTGTTTAACCAGACCAAGTTGGAACTGGTACCACCTTGTGTCTGGGAGGCATCCTGCGAGAGGCGGTTCTCCAGGAGACACCCGGCAATTTAAGGCCGCTGGACCCTGAACCATTCTACAGGCTTTTTCCCTGGGAAACAAAACTCGCAAGCCACTGTTCTGGGTGTGAGTTTTCAGGACCCACTTGGAACTCTTAAACCAGACCAAGTTGGCACTGGTGCCACCTTGCGTCAGGGAGGCATCCTGCGAGAGGCCGAATTACAGGAGGCACCCGGCAATTTAAGGCCTCAGGCCCCTGAACCATTGTGCAGGCTTGTTCCCTGGGAAACAAAACTCACAAGCCACTGTTCTGGGTGTCAGTTTTCAGGACCCAATTGGCACTCTTAAACCAGACCAAGATGGCTCTGGTGCCACTTAGCGTCTGAGAAACATCCTGCGAGACGTGCAATTCCAGGAGGCACCTGGCAATTGAAGGCCGCAGGACCCTGAACCATTCTACAGGCTTTTTCCCTGGGTAACAAAACGCAGAAGCCACTGTTCTGGGTTTCAGTTTGCAGGACCCACTTGGCACTCTCAAACTAGACCAAGTTGGCACTGGTGTAATTTTGCGTCTGGGAGGCATCCTGCGAGAGGCTGAATTCCAGGAGACACCCGGCAATTTATGGCCGCAGGACCCTGAACCATTCTACAGGCTTTTTCCCTGGGAAACAAAACTCAGAAGCCACTGTTCTGGGTGTCAGTTTTCAGGACCCACTTGGCACTCTGAAACCAGACCAAGTTGGCACGGCTGCCACTTTGCGTCTGGGAGGCATCCTGCGAGAGGCCGAATTCCAGCAGGCACCCGGCAATTTATGGCCGCAGGACCCTGAACCATTGTACAGGCTTTTTCCCTGGGAAACAAAACTCAGATGCCACTGTTCTGGGTGTCAGTTTTCAGGACCCACTTGGCACTCTCAAACCAGACCAAGTAGGCACGGCTGCCACTTTGCGTCTGGGAGGCATCCTGCGAGAGGCCGAATTCCAGGAGGCACCCGGCAATTTAAGGCCTCAGGCCCCTGAACCATTGTACAGGCTTTTACCCTGGGAAAGAAAACTCACAAGCCACTGTTCTGGGTGTCAGTTTTCAGGACCCACTTGGCACTCTTAAAGCAGACCAAGACGGCTCTGGTGCCACCTGCCATCCGGGAGGCATCCTGCGAGAGGTGCAATTCCCGGAGACACCCGGCAATTTAAGGCTGCAGGACCCTGAACCATTGTACAGGCTTTTTCCCTGGGAAACAAAACTCAGAAGCCACTGTTCTGGGTGTCAGTTTTCAGGACCCACTTGACACTCTCAAACCAGACCAAGTTGGCACAGGTGCCACCTTGCGTCTGGGAGGCATCCTGTGAGAGGCGGATCTCCAGGAGGCACCCGGCAATTTAAGGCCGCAGGACCCTGAACCATTCTACAGGCTTTTTCCCTGGGAAACAAAACGCAGAAGCCACTGTTCTGGGTGTCAGTTTGCAGGACCCACTTTGAACTCTTAAACCAGACCAAGTTGGCACTGGTGCCACCTTGCGTCTGGGAGGCATCCTGCGAGAGGCCGAATTACAGGAGGCACCCGGCAATTTAAGGCCTTAGGCCCCTGAACCATTGTGCAGGCTTGTTCCCTGGGAAACAAAACTCACAAGCCACTGTTCTGGGTGTCAGTTTTCAGGACCCAATTGGCACTCTTAAACCAGACCAAGATGGCTCTGGTGCCACTTAGCGTCTGAGAAACATCCTGCGAGACGTGCAATTCCAGGAGGCACCCGGCAATTTAAGGCCGCAGGACTCTGAGGAATTTACAGGCTTTTTCCCTGGGAAACAAAACTCACAAGCCACTGTTCTGGGTGTCAGTTTGCAGGACACACTTGGCACTCTCAAACCAGACCAAGTTGGCACTGGTGCCACCTTGCGTCTGGGAGGCATCCTGCGAGAGGTGCAATTCCAGCAGGCACCCGGCAATTTAAGGCCTCAGGCCGCTGAACCACTGTACAGGCTTTTTCCCTGGGAAATAAAACTAACAAACCACGGTTCTGGGTGTCAGTTTTCAGGACCCACTTGGCACTCTCAAACCAGACTAAGTGGGCACCGGTGCCACTTAGCGTCTGAGAAACATCCTGCGAGAGGCGCAATTCCAGGAGGCACCCGGCAATTTAACGCTGCTGGACCCTGAACCATTGTACAGGCTTTTTCCCTGGGAAACAAAACTCACAAGTCTCTGTTCTGGGTGTCAGTTTTCAGGACCCACATGGCACTGTTTAACCAGACCAAGTTGGAACTGGTACCACCTTGCGACTGGGAGGCATCCTGCGAGAGGCGGTTCTCCAGGAGACACCCGGCAATTTAAGGCCGCAGGACCCTGAACCATTCTACAGGCTTTTTCCCTGGGTAACAAAACGCAGAAGCCACTGTTCTGGGTGTGAGTTTTCAGGACCCACTTGGCACTCTCAAACTAGACCAAGTTGGCACTGGTGTAATTTTGCGTCTGGGAGGCATCCTGCGAGAGGCGGATCTCCAGGAGGCACCCGGCAATTTAAGGCCTCAGGCCCCTGAACCATTGTACAGGCTTTTTCCCTGGGAAACAAATCTCACAAGCCACTGTTCTGGGTGTCAGTTTGCAGGAGCCACCTTGAACTCTAAAACAAGACCAAGTTGGCACTGGTGCCACCTTGTTTCTGGGAGGCATCCTGCGAGAGGTGCAATTCCAGGAGGCACCCGGCAATTTATGGCCGCAGGACCCTGAACCATTGTACAGGCTTTTTCCCTGGGAAACAAAACTCAGAAGCCACTGTTCTGGGTGTCAGTTTGCAGGACCCACTTGGCACTCTCAAACCAGACCAAGTTGGCACGGCTGCCACCTTGCGCCTGGGAGGCATCCTGCGAGAGGCCGAATTACAGGAGGCACCCGGCAATTTAAGGCCTCAGGGCCCTGAACCTTTGTACAGGCTTTTACCCTGGGAAAGAAAACTCACAAGCCACTGTTCTGGGTGTCAGTTTTCAGGACCCACTTGGCACTCTTAAACCAGACCAAGATGGCTCTGGTGCCACCTGCCATCTGGGAGGCATCCTGCGAGACGTGCAATTCCAGGAGACACCCGGCAATTTAAGGCTGCAGGACCCTGAACCATTGTACAGGCTTTTTCCCTGGGAAACAAAACTCAGAAGCCACTGTTCTGGGTGTCAGTTTTCAGGACCCACTTGACACTCTCAAACCAGACCAAGTTGGCACAGGTGCCACCTTGCGTCTGGGAGGCATCCTGCGAGAGGCGCAATTCCAGGAGGCACCCGGCAATTTAAGGCCGCAAGACTCTGAACAATTATACAGGCTTTTTCCCTGGGAAACAAAACTCAGAAGCCACTGTTCTGGGTGTCAGTTTTCAGGACCCACTTGGCACTCTCAAACTAGACCAAGTTGGCACTGGTGCCACCTTGCGTCTGGGAGGCATCCTGCGAGAGGCGGTTCTCCAGGAGACACCCGGCAATTTAAGGCCGCAGGACCCTGAACCATTCTACAGGCTTTTTCCCTGGGTAACAAAACGCAGAAGCCACTGTTCTGGGTTTCAGTTTGCAGGACCCACTTGGCACTCTCAAACTAGACCAAGTTGGCACTGGTGTAATTTTGCGTCTAGGAGGCATCCTGCGAGAGGCGGATCTCCAGGAGGCACCCGGCAATTTAAGGCCTCAGGCCCCTGAAGCATTGTACAGGCTTTTTCCCTGGGAAACAAATCTCACAAGCCACTGTTCTGGGTGTCAGTTTGCAGGAGCCACCTTGCACTCTAAAACAAGACCAAGTTGGCACTGGTGCCACCTTGTTTCTGGGAGGCATCCTGCGAGAGGTGCAATTCCAGGAGGCACCCGGCAATTTATGGCCGCAGGACCCTGAACCATTGTACAGGCTTTTTCCCTGGGAAACAAAACTCAGAAGCCACTGTTCTGGGTGTCAGTTTTCAGGACCCACTTGGCACTCTCAAACCAGGCCGAGTTGGCACTGGTGCCACCTTGCATCTGGGAGGCATCCTGCGAGAGGCGCAATTCCAGGAGGCACCCGGCAATTTAAGGCCGCAGGACCCTGAACCATTGTACAGGCTTTTTCCCTGGGAAACAAAACTCACAAGCCACTGTTCTGGGTGTCAGTTTGCAGAACCCACTTGGCACTCTTAAACCAGATCAAGTTGGAACTGGTGCCACCTTGCGTCTGGGAGGCATCCTGCGAGAGGCCGAATTCCAGGAGGCACCCGGCAATTTAAGGCCTCAGGCCGCTGAACCACTGTACAGGCTTTTTCCCTGGGAAATAAAACTAACAAACCACGGTTCTGGGTGTCAGTTTTCAGGACCCACTTGGCACTCTCAAACCAGACTAAGTGGGCACCGGTGCCACTTAGCGTCTGAGAAACATCCTGCGAGAGGTGCAATTCCAGGAGGCACCCGGCAATTTAACGCCGCTGGACCCTGAACCATTGTACAGGCTTTTTCCCTGGGAAACAAAACTCACAAGTCTCTGTTCTGGGTGTCAGTTTTCAGGACCCACATGGCACTGTTTAACCAGACCAAGTTGGAACTGGTACCACCTTGTGTCTGGGAGGCATCCTGCGAGAGGCGGTTCTCCAGGAGACACCCGGCAATTTAAGGCCGCAGGACCCTGAACCATTCTACAGGCTTTTTCTCTGGGAAACAAAACTCAGAAGCCACTGTTCTGGGTGTCAGTTTGCAGGACCCACTTGGAACTCTTAAACCAGACCAAGTTGGCACTGGTGCCACCTTGCGTCAGGGAGGCATCCTGCGAGAGGCCGAATTACAGGAGGCACCCGGCAATTTAAGGCCTCAGGCCCCTGAACCATTGTGCAGGCTTGTTCCCTGGGAAACAAAACTCACAAGCCACTGTTCTGGGTGTCAGTTTTCAGGACCCAATTGGCACTCTTAAACCAGACCAAGATGGCTCTGGTGCCACTTAGCGTCTGAGAAACATCCTGCGAGAGGTGCAATTCCAGGAGGCACCCGGCAATTGAAGGCCGCAGGACCCTGAACCATTCTACAGGCTTTTTCCCTGGGTAACAAAACGCAGAAGCCACTGTTCTGGGTTTCAGTTTGCAGGACCCACTTGGCACTCTCAAACTAGACCAAGTTGGCACTGGTGTAATTTTGCGTCTGGGAGGCATCCTGCGAGAGGCTGAATTCCAGGAGACACCCGGCAATTTATGGCCGCAGGACCCTGAACCATTCTACAGGCTTTTTCCCTGGGAAACAAAACTCAGAAGCCACTGTTCTGGGTGTCAGTTTTCAGGACCCACTTGGCACTCTCAAACCAGACCAAGTTGGCACGGCTGCCACTTTGCGTCTGGGAGGCATCCTGCGAGAGGCCGAATTCCAGGAGGCACCCGGCAATTTATGGCCGCAGGACCCTGAACCATTGTACAGGCTTTTTCCCTGGGAAACAAAACTCAGATGCCACTGTTCTGGGTGTCAGTTTTCAGGACCCACTTGGCACTCTCAAACCAGACCAAGTTGGCACGGCTGCCACCTTGCGCCTGCGAGGCATCCTGCGAGAGGTGCAATTCCCGGAGACACCCGGCAATTTAAGGCTGCAGGACCCTGAACCATTGTACAGGCTTTTTCCCTGGGAAACAAAACTCAGAAGCCACTGTTCTGGGTGTCAGTTTTCAGGACCCACTTGACACTCTCAAACCAGACCAAGTTGGCACAGGTGCCACCTTGCGTCTGGGAGGCATCCTGCGAGAGGCGCAATTCCAGGAGGCACCCGGCAATTTAAGGCCGAAGGACCCTGAACCATTGTACAGGCTTTTTCCCTGGGAAACAAAACTCAGAAGCCACTGTTCTGGGTGTCAGTTTGCAGGACCCACTTGGCACTCTTAAACCAGATCAAGTTGGAACTGGTGCCACCTTGCGTCTGGGAGGCATCCTGCGAGAGGCCGAATTCCAGGAGGCACCCGGCAATTTAAGGCCTCAGGCCGCTGAACCACTGTACAGGCTTTTTCCCTGGGAAATAAAACTAACAAACCATGGTTCTGGGTGTCAGTCTTCAGGACCCACTTGGCACTCTCAAACCAGACTAAGTGGGCACCGGTGCCACTTAGCGTCTGAGAAACATCCTGCGAGAGGTGCAATTCCAGGAGGCACCCGGCAATTTAAGGCCGCAGGACCCTGAGCCATTGTACAGGCTTTTTCCCTGGGAAGCAAAACTCACAAGTCTCTGTTCTGGGTGTCAGTTTTCAGGACCCACATGGCACTGTTTAACCAGACCAAGTTGGAACTGGTACCACCTTGTGTCTGGGAGGCATCCTGCGAGAGGCGGTTCTCCAGGAGACACCCGGCAATTTAAGGCCGCAGGACCCTGAACCATTCTACAGGCTTTTTCTCTGGGAAACAAAACTCAGAAGCCACTGTTCTGGGTGTCAGTTTGCAGGACCCACTTGGAACTCTTAAACCAGACCAAGTTGGCACTGGTGCCACCTTGCGTCAGGGAGGCATCCTGCGAGAGGCCGAATTACAGGAGGCACCCGGCAATTTAAGGCCTCAGGCCCCTGAACCATTGTGCAGGCTTGTTCCCTGGGAAACAAAACTCACAAGCCACTGTTCTGGGTGTCAGTTTTCAGGACCCAATTGGCACTCTTAAACCAGACCAAGATGGCTCTGGTGCCACTTAGCGTCTGAGAAACATCCTGCGAGAGGTGCAATTCCAGGAGGCACCCGGCAATTGAAGGCCGCAGGACCCTGAACCATTCTACAGGCTTTTTCCCTGGGTAACAAAACGCAGAAGCCACTGTTCTGGGTTTCAGTTTGCAGGACCCACTTGGCACTCTCAAACTAGACCAAGTTGGCACTGGTGTAATTTTGCGTCTGGGAGGCATCCTGCGAGAGGCTGAATTCCAGGAGACACCCGGCAATTTATGGCCGCAGGACCCTGAACCATTCTACAGGCTTTTTCCCTGGGAAACAAAACTCAGAAGCCACTGTTCTGGGTGTCAGTTTTCAGGACCCAATTGGCACTCTCAAACCAGACCAAGTTGGCACGGCTGCCACTTTGCGTCTGGGAGGCATCCTGCGAGAGGCCGAATTCCAGGAGGCACCCGGCAATTTATGGCCGCAGGACCCTGAACCATTGCACAGGCTTTTTCCCTGGGAAACAAAACTCAGATGCCACTGTTCTGGGTGTCAGTTTTCAGGACCCACTTGGCACTCTCAAACCAGACCAAGTAGGCACGGCTGCCACTTTGCGTCTGGGAGGCATCCTGCGAGAGGCCGAATTCCAGGAGGCACCCGGCAATTTAAGGCCTCAGGCCCCTGAACCATTGTACAGGCTTTTACCCTGGGAAAGAAAACTCACAAGCCACTGTTCTGGGTGTCAGTTTTCAGGACCCACTTGGCACTCTTAAAGCAGACCAAGATGGCTCTGGTGCCACCTGCCATCCGGGAGGCATCCTGCGAGAGGTGCAATTCCCGGAGACACCCGGCAATTTAAGGCTGCAGGACCCTGAACCATTGTACAGGCTTTTTCCCTGGGAAACAAAACTCAGAAGCCACTGTTCTGGGTGTCAGTTTTCAGGACCCACTTGACACTCTCAAACCAGACCAAGTTGGCACAGGTGCCACCTTCCGTCTGGGAGGCATCCTGCGAGAGGCGCAATTCCAGGAGGCACCCGGCAATTTAAGGCCGCAGGACCCTGAACCATTGTACAGGCTTTTTCCCTGGGAAACAAAACTCAGAAGTCTCTTTTCTGGGTGTCAGTTTGCAGGACCCACTTGGCACTCTTAAACCAGATCAAATTGGAACTGGTGCCACCTTGCGTCTGGGAGGCATCCTGCGAGAGGCCGAATTCCAGGAGGCACCCGGCAATTTAAGGCCTCAGGCCGCTGAACCACTGTACAGGCTTTTTCCCTGGGAAATAAAACTAACAAACCATGGTTCTGGGTGTCAGTCTTCAGGACCCACTTGGCACTCTCAAACTAGACTAAGTGGGCACCGGTGCCAGTTAGCGTCTGAGAAACATCCTGCGAGAGGTGCAATTCCAGGAGGCACCCGGCAATTTAAGGCCGCAGGACCCTGAGCCATTGTACAGGCTTTTTCCCTGGGAAGCAAAACTCACAAGTCTCTGTTCTGGGTGTCAGTTTTCAGGACCCACTTGGCACTCTCAAACCAGACCAAGATTGCTCTGGTGCCACCTGCCATCTGGGAGGCATCCTGCGAGAGGTGCAATTCCAGGAGACACCCGGCAATTTAAGGCCTCAGGACCCTGAACCATTGTACAGGCTTTTTCCCTGGGAAACAAAACTCAGAAGCCACTGTTCTGGGTGTCAGTTTTCAGGACCCACTTGACACTCTCAAACCAGACCAAGTTGGCACAGGTGCCACCTTGCGTCTGGGAGGCATCCTGCGAGAGGCGCAATTCCAGGAGGCACCCGGCAATTTAAGGCCGCAAGACTCTGAACAATTGTACAGGATTTTTCCCTGGGAAACAAAACTCAGAAGCCACATTTCTGGGTGTCAGTTTGCAGGACCCACTTGGCACTCTCAAACCAGGCCAAGTTGGCACTGGTGCCACCTTGCGTCTGGGAGGCATCCTGCGAGAGGCGCAATTCCAGGAGGCACCCGGCAATTTAAGGCCGAAGGACCCTGAACCATTGTACAGGCTTTTTCCCTGGGAAACAAAACTCAGAAGCCACTGTTCTGGGTGTCAGTTTGCAGGACCCACTTGGCACTCTTAAACCAGATCAGGTTGGAACTGGTGCCACCTTGCGTCTGGGAGGCATCCTGCGAGAGGCCGAATTCCAGGAGGCACCCAGCAATTTAAGGCCTCAAGCCGCTGAACCACTGTACAGGCATTTTCCCTGGGAAATAAAACTAACAAACCATGGTTCTGGGTGTCAGTCTTCAGGACCCACTTGGCACTCTCAAACCAGACTAAGTGGGCACCGGTGCCACTTAGCGTCTGAGAAACATCCTGCGAGAGGTGCAATTCCAGGAGGCACCCGGCAATTTAAGGCCGCAGGACCCTGAGCCATTGTACAGGCTTTTTCCCTGGGAAGCAAAACTCACAAGTCTCTGTTCTGGGTGTCAGTTTTCAGGACCCACATGGCACTGTTTAACCAGACCAAGTTGGAACTGGTACCACCTTGTGTCTGGGAGGCATCCTGCGAGAGGCGGTTCTCCAGGAGACACCCGGCAATTTAAGGCCGCAGGACCCTGAACCATTGTACAGGCTTTTTCTCTGGGAAACAAAACTCAGAAGCCACTGTTCTGGGTGTCAGTTTGCAGGACCCACTTGGAACTCTTAAACCAGACCAAGTTGGCACTGGTGCCACCTTGCGTCAGGGAGGCATCCTGCGAGAGGCCGAATTACAGGAGGCACCCGGCAATTTAAGGCCTCAGGCCCCTGAACCATTGTGCAGGCTTGTTCCCTGGGAAACAAAACTCACAAGCCACTGTTCTGGGTGTCAGTTTTCAGGACCCAATTGGCACTCTTAAACCAGACCAAGATGGCTCTGGTGCCACTTAGCGTCTGAGAAACATCCTGCGAGAGGTGCAATTCCAGGAGGCACCCGGCAATTGAAGGCCGCAGGACCCTGAGCCATTCTACAGGCTTTTTCCCTGGGTAACAAAACGCAGAAGGCACTGTTCTGGGTTTCAGTTTGCAGGACCCACTTGGCACTCTCAAACTAGACCAAGTTGGCACTGGTGTAATTTTGCGTCTGGGAGGCATCCTGCGAGAGGCTGAATTCCAGGAGACACCCGGCAATTTATGGCCGCAGGACCCTGAACCATTCTACAGGCTTTTTCCCTGGGAAACAAAACTCAGAAGCCACTGTTCTGGGTGTCAGTTTTCAGGACCCAATTGGCACTCTCAAACCAGACCAAGTTGGCACGGCTGCCACTTTGCGTCTGGGAGGCATCCTGCGAGAGGCCGAATTCCAGGAGGCACCCGGCAATTTATGGCCGCAGGACCCTGAACCATTGTACAGGCTTTTTCCCTGGGAAACAAAACTCAGATGCCACTGTTCTGGGTGTCAGTTTTCAGGACCCACTTGGCACTCTCAAACCAGACCAAGTAGGCACGGCTGCCACTTTTCGTCTGGGAGGCATCCTGCGAGAGGCCGAATTCCAGGAGGCACCCGGCAATTTAAGGCCTCAGGCCCCTGAACCATTGTACAGGCTTTTACCCTGGGAAAGAAAACTCACAAGCCACTGTTCTGGGTGTCAGTTTTCAGGACCCACTTGGCACTCTTAAAGCAGACCAAGATGGCTCTGGTGCCACCTGCCATCCGGGAGGCATCCTGCGAGAGGTGCAATTCCCGGAGACACCCGGCAATTTAAGGCTGCAGGACCCTGAACCATTGTACAGGCTTTTTCCCTGGGAAACAAAACTCAGAAGCCACTGTTCTGGGTGTCAGTTTTCAGGACCCACTTGACACTCTCAAACCAGACCAAGTTGGCACAGGTGCCACCTTCCGTCTGGGAGGCATCCTGCGAGAGGCGCAATTCCAGGAGGCACCCGGCAATTTAAGGCCGCAGGACCCTGAACCATTGTACAGGCTTTTTCCCTGGGAAACAAAACTCAGAAGCCACTGTTCTGGGTGTCAGTTTGCAGGACCCACTTGGCACTCTTAAACCAGATCAAGTTGGAACTGGTGCCACCTTGCGTCTGGGAGGCATCCTGCGAGAGGCCGAATTCCAGGAGGCACCCGGCAATTTAAGGCCTCAGGCCGCTGAACCACTGTACAGGCTTTTTCCCTGGGAAATAAAACTAACAAACCATGGTTCTGGGTGTCAGTCTTCAGGACCCACTTGGCACTCTCAAACCAGACTAAGTGGGCACCGGTGCCAGTTAGCGTCTGAGAAACATCCTGCGAGAGGTGCAATTCCAGGAGGCACCCGGCAATTTAAGGCCGCAGGACCCTGAGCCATTGTACAGGCTTTTTCCCTGGGAAGCAAAACTCACAAGTCTCTGTTCTGGGTGTCAGTTTTCAGGACCCACATGGCACTGTTTAACCAGACCAAGTTGGAACTGGTACCACCTTGTGTCTGGGAGGCATCCTGCGAGAGGCGGTTCTCCAGGAGACACCCGGCAATTTATGGCCGCAGGACCCTGAACCATTGTACAGGCTTTTTCTCTGGGAAACAAAACTCAGAAGCCACTGTTCTGGGTGTCAGTTTGCAGGACCCACTTGGAACTCTTAAACCAGACCAAGTTGGCACTGGTGCCACCTTGCGTCAGGGAGGCATCCTGCGAGAGGCCGAATTACAGGAGGCACCCGGCAATTTAAGGCCTCAGGCCCCTGAACCATTGTGCAGGCTTGTTCCCTGGGAAACAAAACTCACAAGCCACTGTTCTGGGTGTCAGTTTTCAGGACCCAATTGGCACTCTTAAACCAGACCAAGATGGCTCTGGTGCCACTTAGCGTCTGAGAAACATCCTGCGAGAGGTGCAATTCCAGGAGGCACCCGGCAATTGAAGGCCGCAGGACCCTGAACCATTCTACAGGCTTTTTCCCTGGGTAACAAAACGCAGAAGCCACTGTTCTGGGTTTCAGTTTGCAGGACCCACTTGGCACTCTCAAACTAGACCAAGTTGGCACTGGTGTAATTTTGCGTCTGGGAGGCATCCTGCGAGAGGCTGAATTCCAGGAGACACCCGGCAATTTATGGCCGCAGGACCCTGAACCATTCTACAGGCTTTTTCCCTGGGAAACAAAACTCAGAAGCCACTGTTCTGGGTGTCAGTTTTCAGGACCCAATTGGCACTCTCAAACCAGACCAAGTTGGCACGGCTGCCACTTTGCGTCTGGGAGGCATCCTGCGAGAGGCCGAATTCCAGGAGGCACCCGGCAATTTATGGCCGCAGGACCCTGAACCATTGCACAGGCTTTTTCCCTGGGAAACAAAACTCAGATGCCACTGTTCTGGGTGTCAGTTTTCAGGACCCACTTGGCACTCTCAAACCAGACCAAGTAGGCACGGCTGCCACTTTGCGTCTGGGAGGCATCCTGCGAGAGGCCGAATTCCAGGAGGCACCCGGCAATTTAAGGCCTCAGGCCCCTGAACCATTGTACAGGCTTTTACCCTGGGAAAGAAAACTCACAAGCCACTGTTCTGGGTGTCAGTTTTCAGGACCCACTTGGCACTCTTAAAGCAGACCAAGATGGCTCTGGTGCCACCTGCCATCCGGGAGGCATCCTGCGAGAGGTGCAATTCCCGGAGACACCCGGCAATTTAAGGCTGCAGGACCCTGAACCATTGTACAGGCTTTTTCCCTGGGAAACAAAACTCAGAAGCCACTGTTCTGGGTGTCAGTTTTCAGGACCCACTTGACACTCTCAAACCAGACCAAGTTGGCACAGGTGCCACCTTGCGTCTGGGAGGCATCCTGCGAGAGGCGCAATTCCAGGAGGCACCCGGCAATTTAAGGCCGAAGGACCCTGAACCATTGTACAGGCTTTTTCCCTGGGAAACAAAACTCAGAAGCCACTGTTCTGGGTGTCAGTTTGCAGGACCCACTTGGCACTCTTAAACCAGATCAAGTTGGAACTGGTGCCACCTTGCGTCTGGGAGGCATCCTGCGAGAGGCCAAATTCCAGGAGGCACCCGGCAATTTAAGGCCTCAGGCCGCTGAACCACTGTACAGGCTTTTTCCCTGGGAAACAAAACTCAGAAGGCACTGTTCTGGGTGTCAGTTTGCAGGACCCACTTGGCACTCTCAAACCAGACTAAGTGGGCACCGGTGCCACTTAGCGTCTGAGAAACATCCTGCGAGAGGTGCAATTCCAGGAGGCACCCGGCAATTTAAGGCCGCAGGACCCTGAGCCATTGTACAGGCTTTTTCCCTGGGAAGCAAAACTCACAAGTCTCTGTTCTGGGTGTCAGTTTTCAGGACCCACTTGGCACTCTTTAACCAGACCAAGTTGGAACTGGTACCACCTTGCGTCTGGGAGGCATCCTGCGAGAGGCGGATCTCCAGGAGGCACCCGGCAATTTAAGGCCGCAGGACCCTGAACCATTCTACAGGCTTTTTCCCTGGGAAACAAAACGCAGAAGCCACTGTTCTGGGTGTCAGTTTGCAGGACCCACTTTGAACTCTTAAACCAGACCAAGTTGGCACTGGTGCCACCTTGCGTCTGGGAGGCATCCTGCGAGAGGCCGAATTACAGGAGGCACCCGGCAATTTAAGGCCTCAGGCCCCTGAACCATTGTGCAGGCTTGTTCCCTGGGAAACAAAACTCACAAGCCACTGTTATGGGTGTCAGTTTTCAGGACCCAATTGGCACTCTTAAACCAGACCAAGATGGCTCTGGTGCCACTTAGCGTCTGAGAAACATCCTGCGAGACGTGCAATTCGAGGAGGCACCCAGCAATTTAACGCCGCAGGACCCTGAACCATTGTACAGGCTTTTTCCCTGGGAAGCAAAACTCACAAGTCTCTGTTCTGGGTGTCAGTTTTCAGGACCCACTTGGCACTCTCAAACCAGACCAAGATTGCTCTGGTGCCACCTGCCATCTGGGAGGCATCCTGCGAGAGGTGCAATTCCAGGAGACACCCGGCAATTTAAGGCCTCAGGACCCTGAACCATTGTACAGGCTTTTTCCCTGGGAAACAAAACTCAGAAGCCACTGTTCTGGGTGTCAGTTTTCAGGACCCACTTGACACTCTCAAACCAGACCAAGTTGGAACAGGTGCCACCTTGCGTCTGGGAGGCATCCTGCGAGAGGCGCAATTCCAGGAGGCACCCGGCAATTTAAGGCCGCAAGACTCTGAACAATTGTACAGGTTTTTTCCCTGGGAAACAAAACTCAGAAGCCACATTTCTGGGTGTCAGTTTGCAGGACCCACTTGGCACTCTCAAACCAGGCCAAGTTGGCACTGGTGCCACCTTGCGTCTGGGAGGCATCCTGCGAGAGGCGCAATTCCAGGAGGCACCCGGAAATTTAAGGCCGAAGGACCCTGAACCATTGTACAGGCTTTTTCCCTGGGAAACAAAACTCAGAAGCCACTGTTCTGGGTGTCAGTTTGCAGGACCCACTTGGCACTCTTAAACCAGATCAGGTTGGAACTGGTGCCACCTTGCGTCTGGGAGGCATCCTGCGAGAGGCCGAATTCCAGGAGGCACCCAGCAATTTAAGGCCTCAAGCCGCTGAACCACTGTACAGGCATTTTCCCTGGGAAATAAAACTAACAAACCATGGTTCTGGGTGTCAGTCTTCAGGACCCACTTGGCACTCTCAAACCAGACTAAGTGGGCACCGGTGCCACTTAGCGTCTGAGAAACATCCTGCGAGAGGTGCAATTCCAGGAGGCACCCGGCAATTTAAGGCCGCAGGACCCTGAGCCATTGTACAGGCTTTTTCCCTGGGAAGCAAAACTCACAAGTCTCTGTTCTGGGTGTCAGTTTTCAGGACCCACATGGCACTGTTTAACCAGACCAAGTTGGAACTGGTACCACCTTGTGTCTGGGAGGCATCCTGCGAGAGGCGGTTCTCCAGGAGACACCCGGCAATTTAAGGCCGCAGGACCCTGAACCATTCTACAGGCTTTTTCTCTGGGAAACAAAACTCAGAAGCCACTGTTCTGGGTGTCAGTTTGCAGGACCCACTTGGAACTCTTAAACCAGACCAAGTTGGCACTGGTGCCACCTTGCGTCAGGGAGGCATCCTGCGAGAGGCCGAATTACAGGAGGCACCCGGAAATTTAAGGCCTCAGGCCCCTGAACCATTGTGCAGGCTTGTTCCCTGGGAAACAAAACTCACAAGCCACTGTTCTGGGTGTCAGTTTTCAGGACCCAATTGGCACTCTTAAACCAGACCAAGATGGCTCTGGTGCCACTTAGCGTCTGAGAAACATCCTGCGAGAGGTGCAATTCCAGGAGGCACCCGGCAATTGAAGGCCGCAGGACCCTGAACCATTCTACAGGCTTTTTCCCTGGGAAGCAAAACTCACAAGTCTCTGTTCTGGGTGTCAGTTTTCAGGACCGACTTGGCACTCTTTAACCAGACCAAGATTGCTCTGGTGCCACCTTGCGTCTCGGAGGCATCCTGCGAGAGGCGGATCTCCAGGAGGCACCCGGCAATTTAAGGCCGCAGGACCCTGAACCATTCTACAGGCTTTTTCCCTGGGAAACAAAACGCAGAAGCCACTGTTCTGGGTGTCAGTTTGCAGGACCCACTTTGAACTCTTAAACCAGACCAAGTTGGCACTGGTGCCACCTTGCGTCTGGGAGGCATCCTGCGAGAGGCCGAATTACAGGAGGCACCCGGCAATTTAAGGCCTCAGGCCCCTGAACCATTGTGCAGGCTTGTTCCCTGGGAAACAAAACTCACAAGCCACTGTTATGGGTGTCAGTTTTCAGGACCCAATTGGCACTCTTAAACCAGACCAAGATGGCTCTGGTGCCACTTAGCGTCTGAGAAACATCCTGCGAGACGTGCAATTCCAGGAGGCACCCGGCAATTTAACGCCGCAGGACCCTGAACCATTGTACAGGCTTTTTCCCTGGGAAACAAAACTCACAAGTCTCTGTTCTGGGTGTCAGTTTTCAGGACCCACTTGGCACTCTCAAACCAGACCAAGTTTGCACTGGTGCCACTTTGCGTCTGGGAGGCATCCTGCGAGAGGCCGAATTCCAGGAGGCACACGGAAATTTAAGGCCGCAGGACCCTGAACCATTGTACAGGCTTTTTCCCTGGGAAAACAAAACTCAGAAGCCACTGTTCTGGGTGTCAGTTTCCAGGACCCACTTGGCACTCTCAAACCAGACCAAGTTAACACTGGTGCCACCTTGCGTCTGGGAGGCATCCTGCGAGAGGCGGAATTCCAGGAGGCACCCGGATATTTATGGCCGCAGGACCCTGAACCATTGTACAGGCTTTTTCCCTGGGAAACAAAACTCAGAAGCCACTGTTCTGGGTGTCAGTTTTCAGGACCCACTTGGCACTCTCAAACCAGACCAAGTAGGCACGGCTGCCACTTTGCGTCTGGGAGGCATCCTGCGAGAGGCCGAATTCCAGGAGGCACCCGGCAATTTAAGGCCGCAGGACCCTGAACCATTCTACAGGCTTTTTCCCTGGGAAATAAAACTAACAAACCACTGTTCTGGGTGTCAGTTTTCAAAACCCACTTGGAACTCTTAAACCAGACCAAGTTGGCACTGGTGCCACCTTTTGTCTGGGAGGCATCCTGCGAGAGGTGCAATTCCAGGAGGCACCCGGCAATTTCAGGCCGGAGCACCCTGAACCATTGTACAGGTTTTTCCCTTGGAAACAAAACTCAGGAGCCACTGTTCTGGGTGTCAGTTTGCAGGACCCACTTGGCACTCTTAAACCAGATCAAGTTGGAACTGGTGCCACCTTGCGTCTGGGAGGCATCCTGCGATAGGCGGAATTACAGGAGGCACCCGGCAATTTAAGGCCGCAGGACCCTGAACCATTGTACAGGCTTTTTCCCTGGGAAACAAAACTCAGAAGCCACTGTTCTGGGTGTCAGTTTGCAGGACCCACTTGGCACTCTCAAACCAGACCAAGTTGGCACTGGTGTCATTTTGCGTCTGGGAGGCATCCTGCGAGAGATGCAATTCCAGGAGGCACCCGGCAATTTAAGGCCGCAGGACCCTGAACCATTGTACAGGCTTTTTCCCTGGGAAACAAAACTCACAAGCCACTGTTCTGGGTGTCAGTTTGCAGGACCCACTTGGCACTCTTAAACCAGATCAAGTTGGAACTGGTGCCACCTTGAGTCTGGGAGGCATCCTGCGAGAGGTGCAATTCCAGGAGGCACCCGGCAATTTAAGGCCTCAGGCCCCTGAACCACTGTACAGGCTTTTTCCCTGGGAAATAAAACTAACAAACCACGGTTCTGGGTGTCAGTTTTCAGGACCCACTTGGCACTCTCAAACCAGACTAAGTGGGCACCGGTGCCACTTAGCGTCTGAGAAACATCCTGCGAGAGGTGCAATTCCAGGAGGCACCCGGCAATTTAAGGCCGCAGGACCCTGAACCATTGTACAGGCTTTTTCCCTGGGAAACAAAACTCACAAGTCTCTGTTCTGGGTGTCAGTTTTCAGGACCCACATGGCACTCTTAAACCAGACCAAGTTGGAACTGGTACCACCTTGCGTCTGGGAGGCATCCTGCGAGAGGCGGTTCTCCAGGAGGCACCCGGCAATTTAAGGCCGCAGGACCCTGAACAATTCTACAGGCTTTTTCCCTGGGTAACGAAACGCTGAAGCCACTGTTCTGGGTTTCAGTTTCAGGACCCACTTGGCACTCTCAAACTAGACCAAGTTGGCACTGGTGTAATTTTGCGTCTGGGAGGCATCCTGCGAGAGGCGGAATTCCAGGAGACACCCGGCAATTTATGGCCGCAGGACCCTGAACCATTCTACAGGCTTTTTCCCTGGGAAACAAAACTCAGAAGCCACTGTTCTGGGTGTCAGTTTTCAGGACCCACTTGGCACTCTCAAACCAGACCAAGTTGGCACGGCTGCCACTTTGCGTCTGGGAGGCATCCTGCGAGAGGCCGAATTCCAGGAGGCACCCGGCAATTTAGGGCCGCAGGACCCTTTACCATTCTACAGGTTTTTTCCCTGGGAAATAAAACTAACAAACCACTGTTCTGGGTGTCAGTTTTCAGGACCCACTTGGAACTCTTAAACCAGACCAAGTTGGAACTGGTGCCACCTTGCGTCTGGGAGGCATCCTGCGAGAGGTGCAATTCCAGGAGGCACCCGGCAATTTAAGGCCTCAGGCCCCTGAACCATTGTACAGGCTTTTTCCCTGGGAAACAAAACTCACAAGCCACTGTTCTGGGTGTCAGTTTGCAGGAGCCACCTTGCACTCTAAAACAAGACCAAGTTGGCACTGGTGCCACCTTGTGTCTGGGAGGCATCCTGCGAGAGGTGCAATTCCAGGAGGCACCCGGCAATTTATGGCCGCAGGACCCTGAACCATTGTACAGGCTTTTTCCCTGGGAAACAAAACTCAGAAGCCACTGTTCTGGGTGTCAGTTTTCAGGACCCACTTCGCACTCTTAAACCAGACCAAGTTGGCACGGCTGCCACCTTGCGCCTGGGAGGCATCTTGCGAGAGGCCGAATTCCAGGAGGCACCCGGCAATTTAAGGCCTCAAGCTGCTGAACC